>NW_024058228.1:0-62554 GCF_016432855.1 Salvelinus namaycush
ACTGAGTAAGGGTCTGAATAATTATATATTTTTTCAATAAAGGTGCAAATTTTTTGCTAAAAACCTGTTTTTGCCTTGTCATTATGGACTATTGTGTGAAGATTGATGAGGGGAAAAAGTCAAGGGGTCTGAATAATTTCCGAATGCACCGTATAAGTGAGATTTCCACATGTGGAGTTTTTTAACATGTGAAACTGCAAATTGGATTTTCACATGTGGAGTTTTGTAACATGTGAAACATCACATGGGATTTTCAAATGTGATTGTGAAAATTGTGAAAACTTGCATTTTCACATGTGAATTTCACAATTCACGTGAAGTGAAAGCATGTTATTGTCCTCACATGTGTAAAGGTGGTTTTACATGTGAAAAAATTAAGCTCAACATCTGAACACAGCTATTTCACATGTGAATCAGCAAATTTCAAGTTTCTTTTTTTCATAAGGGCAGAGGCACTTATTTTCAGAATACATGTTGAAGGAACCAATCTTTTCAAACTCCCCCCTTTCACATTGGAAGACAAAAGATATTTGAATGTACTTACTAAAATACTTAAAAGTTGGCATAGTGCCATAGTAAATGTTTTTATTACACAGTAATAAATGCAACTCACCATTCACAAGGATAATATTCAGCCCAACCCCGATGTTGTTGTAAATGCCACTCATGATGCTATAAAGACTAAAAGGTGTCATATTACACTATGACACACTATTTCATACTGTACAGTATACATTCCCTTGCTACGTCTCAATACTTTGGAATAGTATATTTATCCTCTTCTACTCCCTTCCTGAATGGGTAATTGACCTTGATCATGAATTTCTTTCGATTGTTTTATTCATTTTCAGATCAAGGGTCATGCAGAATGAGAGACGAGGAAAGTCAGGTAGTTAAGACTGTTAGGGAACAGACATTTATACAGAATTACACTTTCTATTAATTTGTAGTTAGCCCTTGCTCTAGGATCTCAGTACAACAAACTGGGCGACAATGACACAAATTTAGTTTCTACTGCCATCTGCAGCAGTTAAATTGAGATGTGTGCTCAGTTCCAAATGGACCTGTTCTCAGTACCTCACTCTCTCTACTCACGTCTTGCCATCGAAGCAGATCCTGGGTCCGACTATATTCGCCACACCACTTCTTACAAGAAAGACAAAGTTAGTTGGTGGACATTCACTTTGATGACACATTTGGTTCGAGGTTGTTCAACTTGCTCTGGTTATTGAGATGGACAATGAGTTTTTATACATAAAACATGCCATTTTAGGTAGGCTGTCATTGTAAATAAGAATTTGTTCTTAACTGACTTGCCTAGTTAAATAAAGATTAAATAAATAAATAAAAACATTTTAACATGCAAAGCCATTCATATCCGGGCTGTTGCAGAAGTATTTAACTGTCTGGATAGCCGTGCCCTACCCATTCTGACTCTTTAGAAATCTAACGGCCTGCAGGCATTGGGCTATTTTCCCACAGATCAAATTAATGATCAATCATGTATGAGAATGACAAAAGGATGTCTTACTTAAATTGTTTTGTCATGTCACCCTGAAGTATTGATGTATCAATTGAGATTCAATTAGCCATCTTTTCCATATTGACATAACAAAACTGCATTATTTACATTTATCAATAAGCGATGATTATGAGTTTAGGTCAATTTCTACTGTGAGGGAATTACTGTGCTCATTAGTGATAGATTAGGACAGCTGCTTGACATCACATCACATTTATCACATTTATTTAGTTTTGTTTAATTAAATGTTCATTAAATAAATTATTTCTGTGTCATGATTAATGTGTTACCTTCACCGATGGGAGCATCAAAGTATTGAGCATATTGAAAAAAAGAGGATGCCATTTAGTAATGGTTTTGTTATGAACCCCACTACATCCTTGAGGGTATTAATAGGACCCTGACTGAGCAAATTGATAGGTTGCATTACTGGAAAAGCACTGAAAGAGGGTAACTAATGGACAACCTAAAGCAACATTCTCAGTTAATTAACTGTTTGATTAGTTAATTTAAGAGTGAAATCACTCCAGTCAGGGCAAACATTTTACTTTTTGGCCCACCAGCCACTGTGGCAGGTAGATGTAAAAATCTACCAGCCACTTAGATCTTTTACCAGCCAAAATATTTTGTTCGCCATTTTGCTCAATTGTATTACATTTAACCAAAATATCAGAGACAAAATGTTCAGCTGCCCCTTTAAGGGCAGGAGGTTACCGTGGTAATGGGGTCACTCGAGCCCAGTGATGTCAATTTAGCAATTTAGTTGCTAGATTTAGCAACTTTTTAGACTACCCTGGCAACTTTTATTTTAAACAGCACCTAGCAACAAATTTAGCTACTTTTAAAAATTGATTTGGAACTTTTAGCAACTTTTGAAAAGTGACTCAAACGCTAAAATTCACGCAATTTCCCTCTAAATTACACAAAAACTATGTTCTCTGTCACACACTCAGTCACAACACACGTGCCTGGCTGCAAAAGTGCATTGTGAGTGATGTCAGCAGCAGGCGCTTAGCTCGTGCACAGGCAACAGCAGGCCAGCTGCAATTTCAGCAAATTGCAAATCATTGTTGGCTGACTGCAGCAGCAGTAGTACGGGTTCGACGAGCCAAACCCAATGAATATAGTTGCTCACGAATGTTTGATCTTGAACAGAACTTACAACATCAAATCAACATGTCTCAATCAAAATTGTACAGCAAGAAGTACAGAAAAGAGTTGGAGTCTGTACCTGAAAAAATCATATTTTTTGCCGAGCTGGCCAGTCAATTTGAGTAACGTTATTGTGTATTCAATGTAATGACGCAATTCTACGTTATCACGCAATGACATCACAACGTCATTTAGCAACTTTTTGCAACAAATCAATCTGCCTCTAGCAACTTACCCTGAAAATTAGTTGGCAACACTGCTCGAGCCTGTGTTTGTATGTGTGTGTGAGATTTGGGATCTGAGTAGGTCATCTCTTCGCTATCAGTTGAAGCAACAGACTCAAACTAAAGTTGGAAACAACCTAGCTTGTTAACAAAACAATGTAAATATCCAAGAAACACGAGGACAAAGTTTCACTAGAGTAAATTAGACCGACTTTTATGCCGCCTGCGCGCAACGTCTCCAAATATGAATCTATCAGCACTTCACTCAGTGCGCACAGCTCCCTGTCAGGTAGTTTCTGCGCAAATGGGATATAGGATTGTATTTCTACCCGCCAATACCTATATCAACCGCATTTGGCGGTTGGCAGTGTTCATTTATGCACTGGTTCCAGGTAGTAGTAATTATAGGCTCTTCAGTTCTATTTTACAAAAAAATGCTTCTGTAGATTACTTCGGTGTTATACTTACTTGTGTTTGAGTTTTTCACTCTTCAATACGCCTTAAAATGTAAAGTGATGCAGCAGACAAGAAGAAAAATATTTTATACCATCCATGTTCCTCTAAGATTTCGTAAGAAATGATATAGTGATAACTATTGTATTGTATGAGTGTTATAAAATAATCCTGTACCCAAATACTTTTGAAAGCCTTGGTCTTTGGCTGTACCATGGAGGGCTTGGACCAGATGAAGCACAGAAAAATTAGTGTGGACATTAGCACCCCAATATATGCAGCACCTTTGAACACTGGAAGACATTGGGATGGTCAACACATAGATAAAGCAATATCTGGCTGCATGACGGGTTAAATTGGGATTTTGTTGATGGTAGACAAATTCTAGGCATTCTATGCAGATTCCCTCTATGTGGAGTATAACCTTTTTCATTCACCCTGTCTGCTGAACAGCTAAATATGTACACATTCTAGAAGAAAAAGAAACGCACACCTATTTAGGCGAGGTGCTGGCTAGCAGAGTAGAAAACCTAAAAATAAAGGAGAGCCGCACACTCTAGGAGCTCAGATGGCAAAAATGTAATTATCAACGTTTCAGTTGTTGTGTATATTAAATTTGTTTTATTTGATTACTTTATTATTTCATTCCAAGTCATCATCTCATCTCTATAGAGCTGCTGACTACACTGTCTGACAAAATCACAATTTTGTAGTTCTTCAAAATAAATAAGGCATTATTTTATGACTACTGAATACCAACTATCAATCACTTAGATCATGTATTTTCAGGTAGAGATACCTTACGAAGCAACAGCTGGTCTCTATATCTCCTGACGATCACACGCATTCTTCTGTCTCTTCCGCAGGCATAAAAGAATCTGTCTCTTCCGCAGGCATAAAAGAAACAGATCGGAAAAAAAGATGCGCAATGGATTATGGTCATTGTAGTTTTATGCGCTAAACTAAGTAAAATTTTGGCCTATTGAAAACACAACTCCCTACCACATCGCACATTTCAGGCTGGTTCTGATTTATCTCTAGAAAACTGACATTGGTCAATTAGTTGTTTACAAATATTTTTTATACACAAATTTTGGTTAATTGCTCAGCACTAAGTGAGATACATGTATACATGGTGTTGTGTAACCAGGGCTCTAAAAAAATATATCATTGGTAGCATTGGTGCTCCCATTTTTTTTTAAGTTAGCGTTGTCCGGGTTAGGGTTTGGTCGGGGTAGGCCGTCATTGTAAATAAGAATTTGTTCTTAACTGACTTGCCTAGTTAAATACAGGAGAAAATAAATGTTTTTTAATGAAGTGATGCAGTCAGTCTTTCCTCAACTCTTAGCCAACTGAGTCTGATTACAATGAAGAGCAAGATGTGCCACACTGTTCTGGGCCAGCTGCAGCTTAACTTCTTATGGCTGCAAGGGGCAGTATTGAGTAGCCAGTTAAATCGTGCCCATTTCAAACGGCCTCGTACTCAATTCTTGCTCGTACAATATGCATATTATTATTACTATTGGATAGAAAACACTCTCTAGTTTCTAAAATCGTTTGAATTATTTCTCTGAGTGAAACAGAACTCATTCTGCAGCACATTTCCTGACCAGGAAGTGGAATGTCAGAAATCGATGCTCTGTTCAACTTCCTGCCTATACATGGGCATGACACGTAAGAGTCTACGTACACTTCATACACCTTCCCCTGGTTGTCAAGAGGCGGTGAGAGAAGAAATTTCGTGTTTATCTTGGTCTGAGGTGGAATTAAAGCTCTTTGTATGATGTGACCGTCCATTTCCTGTTTCTGGAGCGCGCGAAAGGGGACATGGATTTGCCTTCTGTTTAGCTGTCGTTATGGACGACTAACATCTCCGGTTTAGATTTTATTTGATACATTTGACCATATCATCGTAAAGTATGTTTTTTCAATATAGTTTAATCAGATTATTGAAATTTTTTCGGGAGTTTTGCCGTGTTCCGTTCTCTGACTTTGTTGACGTTGGAGAGATCCGTGCCACTTGGCAAGTGCCCATGCTAAATCAAGAGGGAAATTTGCCGTTCCAGATCCAAACAACGACTGTTCTGGACAAAGGACACCTTGTCCAACATTCTGACGGAAGATCACCAAAAGTAAGAAACATTTTATGATGCTATTTCTAATATCTGTCGTGCATGTGAACTGGTCGTGGGCGCCCAAGTGTTTCTGGCTATTGTGGCTACGCTAATATAACGCTATATTGTGTTTTCGCTGTAAAACACTTGATAAATCGGAAATATTGTCTGGAATCACAAGATGCCTGTCTTTCAATTGCTGTACACTATGTATTTTTCAGAAATGTTTTATGATGAGTAATTAGGTATTTGACGTTGGTGTCTGTAAATATTATGGCTGCTTTCGGTGCAATTTCTGATTGTAGCTGAAATGTAAACTATGATTTATACCTGAAATATGCAAATTTTTCGAACAAAACATATGCTATACAATAAATGTGTTATCAGACTGTCATCTGATGAAGTTGTTTCTTGGTTAGTGGCTATTTAATCTTTATTTGGTCGAATTTGTGATAGCTACTGATGGAGTAAAAAACTGATGGAGTAAGAAAAGTGGTGTCTTTTGCTAACGTGGTTAGCTAATAGATTTACATATTGTGTCTTCCCTGTAAAACATTTTAAAAATCGGACATGTTGGCTGGATTCACAAGATGTGTACCTTTCATATGCTGTATTGGACTTGTTAATGTGTGAAAGTTAAATATTTAAAAAAAAATATCTTTTGAATTTCGCGCCCTGCACTTGAGCTGGATGTTGTCATAAGTGTACCGGTGTCGGGCTGCACCCCAAACAGGTTAACTAAGTTTTTCTGTGCAGCACTCAACAACACGACTGGACCATAATCAAGATAAGACAAAACTAGAGATTGCAGGACAGAGCTGGTGTAGTACGACTCGATCTTAGTCCTGTATTGATGCTTTGCCTGTTTGATGGTTTGTCGGAGGGCATAGCGGGATTTCTTATAAGCTTCCGGTTAGAGTCCCGCTCCTTGAAAGCGGCAGCTCTAGCCTTTAGCTCAGTGCGGATGCTGGGTGTAATCCATGGCTTATGGTTGGGGTATGTACGTATGGTCACTGTGGGGACGACGTTATCGATGCACTTATTGATGAAGCCAATGACAGATGTGGTGTACTCCTCAATGCCATTGGAGGAGTCCCGGAACATATTCCAGTCTGTGCTAGCAAAACAGTCCTGTAACTTAGCATCTGCTTCATCTGAACACTTTTTTGTTGATCTAGTCACTGGTGCTTCCTGCTTAAATTTTTGCTTGTAAGCAGGAATCAGGAGAACGGAATTATGGTCAGATTTGCCAAATGGAGGGCGTTATCTGATGTTAGCAAGTTATTGATTTCATGAACCTTATTTCTAAGGCTACATATATTAATACGAGCTATTTTCAACCCTTTCCTGGGTAGCTTATCAGAGATAGACATACTATGGAAAAGAGCAAACAAAGCAAGATAACAAATATACATTCAGCAGTCAATTAATCAGTTGGTGTGTGTAAGTGTGTGTGTACTGTCTCTTTAAAAATGTAAAGTTTGTGAACAGGCAAAAGGAAAAAGTTTTAATTCCCTCTCTTCACGTCTCCTAAGAGACGTGACATAAACCGATCAAGCAAAAAGTCTAAGCGAAAGTATCCTCCTCAAACGCCAAAGGGTCCTCATCGGCCAGCAAAGGAAACATCTGGGAAGGGTGTGGGTCAATGGCTTTAGATATGACCCTAGTGGTGAGTGAACGAATGCATGGTATGCAACAGCAACCACACAAACCAAAATGGCTGCAAACACTGAGATAGAAACCAAAATTGAGGACACCAGGGTTTTATATTTCCCAAAAGCATCCATCCAGGAATCCCACATGGAGGTGTCTACACCAGAATGGGATTTCATCTTACCATTAAGAGTCCTCAAGCCTTCTAAGGCAATGGTCAGGCTACCATCAGTGGCGGTGTTGTTAGGTATAAAGGTGCAACACTTCACCAAACATAGAGCATACACCTCCCTTCTCAGAGAGTAGCATGTCTACTGCAATGCGGTTTTGGAAGGCCATCAAGCTGGTAGCCGCCAATTGGCCATGTACCGCCTCAAAGCCTTGCTGGGTCCAATTGCCTAGTTTTTGGACATTAAAATGGGATATAGTTGATCCTGTCAACATTTTTATTAATGGTGCCACCACCAGCACACTGATGATTCAAAACCGGCTGCAACCTGGTCTACTAGTTTATACTTATCTGGCACCCCCTAGGGACTCCTATGGCGTCAAGATAGGTGGGGTCTCCAGGATCCACTCCTGTTGATCTTTTGGACCGGGATAAATCCCCGTCCCTCTCTACACGGGCCATCAGGTCCTTTACTTCCATAGGATACACTGAAACAGGAAGAAGCAGGAGAGACAAGAGCACAAAGACCAGTGGCATTCCCTGGCAGGCGGTCATATAGATGATTTCCTCCACACCACCACCCAGACATCAGCTCTAGACACAGGTTGGAAAGGGGCATTAGGATTATGGGTGTTATTACACCATTCATAAGGTAATGCTCCCAAGCATTGGAGGGCCAAGGTACATATTCATACAAGTGAAATTAGCCCTGGCAACCCGAGAAGAAAACATCGGGGCCCTTTCTAGTACTTTTAACAATAGGGTAAAACTTGTCCCATACGGAGCAGTTGGCAGTTGGGTTGTCATGTTTCATAACAGGAAGAAGACATACGTCAGGTAAGGTAGCCGGTACAATGCGAAGGAGTGGACGGGCTCCCATACATACCACACAGCTCTGGTGGGTGGCCTTTCCAGCCTCCTCAGTCACCAATAAGGATGAGCAAGGACCAAAAGGAGACCACTCCAAGAACTACTGAAAGGTTAAACCCTCAGGTCCATCCCTCTATACAACCTGTATCAGGTGGGCTCGTCGCCACCCCGGGAACTTCAAACCTTCACAACAGGGAGGACAAACATCACTTTTATTCATTCGACAACATCAACTACAGCGAACCAAGGGTCCTCCTCTGTCAGGCCCACTCTCCTGCGAAAGCTTGATTTCGTATCAGCCTCTCCAACTGGAGCATCAAGCAGCGGCATCATACCATAGGCCCTTTCCACATCTGTAACAGACTTCTTCAAACAAGGTATGATACAGGCATTACGGAACATGAGCATACGAAAAACAACAACTTAGGGTCAGAAATCCAGTAATCATCACCGCAGTGTACTTACCAAACCAACCACCCAGCCAGGGGAACAGTCCACTCTCCTCCACACCTGCAAGACCCCCCCCCCTCACCGATAACCTTGCCAACCCACTCAGAGCTTTTGAAATGCTCCCATCCGGACTAGTATGTTACATACACCTCCCTGGTCGGCCAGAATCATGTCCAGTGCTAGTCTATTTTGTCTACTGGTTGAAAGGTAGCATCCAATTATTCAGCCATCCCCGTAAGTGCTGTGTGGGTGTATTTAACAAATCATCATTAATTATAGTAGATATAATTGATCCAGGCATTATGCTTAGCATCAACAATAGCTGGGCCAATGATGGGCATCAGATGCCACAGGCCATCATTCCTGTTTAATGTCTGGAATTCGTGGGGGCCCCCTATTGGGACCCCCAACAGGTTGGTGTGAATGTTATCTGTACCCTCGGACCAAGGAGCGTCACGTTTCTGCCGTCTCCTGGGTTGGTCTCAAGCCTCTGTCATGTGCAGCTCCCAAAAGTTGGTTAGCTGTAACCTCAATAATAGGCAATGGTGTTTATCAGACTGGCCAAAACACATGTTCCCTGATAATCTCCTTTCAAAATGGGGTCAACCGCCTGGCAGGTCCACACATCCACCATACATCAGCAACACCTCTAGTTAATAGTGACATTAGTGATGCAGGCAGCAGTAGGGAACCTCCCATAGTCTATACCTCTACCTGTACCAGTGTTACAGCTGTAATATCCCCCATATGCCTTAACCCCCCATGGTGTCTTCTGGGACGGACTTCTGGGAACACAAGACTCAGAGTTTTACACAGGGTTGAATTTGGCTTAAACTTTCCAATATGCACATCCAACCTTCCCCATTACTTAGGACAAATGGGTGAGCAGCCAGAATAGGTCTGGCATGTCCACATACGACACAGTCCTTTCTATTAAGTGTTTTATAGGCCAACCACATATTCTCCCTTCCCTCATAACCAGAATCAGTCCCCAATTGGTCACTATCTGAGATGTCTTTTACATTTATTACCTATACCAGATTGTAGAGCTTAGGTGATGGCGTGGGACTTGGTCTTGAATTGGTGGAGGAGGCCGGCTGAACCCTGGTCCGTTGGAAACTGGTGGTGGTTCTGGCAGTACTGTGATGGTAACATCTCCATCGTATCCCAAACAGACAGCTCAGGACTACAAGCAGTCCTGCAAAGCCCCACCCTCTCCCAGAGAACACATCATCAGCCAGAGACCAAGCAACACTTTCACTTCTATGAACAAACACAGTGAGGAAAGGTCGGGGGCAGGGAATTCTTCATTAAGGAGTTGATCCCCGAACTCTATTAGTAACGGTTCTTCTCCTTAACTCTGTGATCATTCGACAGTGTCAGTGTGTCTCACCCTCCAAGTGCGATATGCCCCCAGGTCGGGTGAATGACCTTCTCCCTTTAATTCACCTGCAATGCATAAAATCTTGGACATACAGGTTTGTTTAACAAACAGTTTCTCATTTGTTCTATCTGATTATATATTTAACTTCTATGCCTATTTTTTAGCTAGACATTTTAATTTTAAATTAGTTTATTATCCAATAGGCCCCATCCTATCCTAGACCACAATGTACCCCTCCCCCGTTTGATACCTGGCTCTGGCCAGGTATCAACCTTACCTACTCATGACTTAGTACATTATAATATAAGAAATCCAATTCTCCCTTGGGCGTACATTCATATCTATTCTTTTCCAATTCTCTGTCAAGTGACTTATCTACTTTAAAATGTATCTGTGCTGCTTATATGTGTTAACCCCCTTCTGTCCTATCTTATTTCACAGCCTACCTTGCTCATTTCCTGGTCCACCCTCCCCACTCTACTCTCAAACCTTCAAGGTCTCAACAGTGCGGGGTAGACCCATCTGTCTGCCTTTTTCTAATAATAGTCAATAACAACTATGTGTTCTTTTGCAATATTAACTAAGTGTCTCACTGTTTTGACTTTATCTATCCCAAATGGATTTAAAATTAACAACATGTCTTATAGTGTCAATCTCTAAAGTCCTTACATAACCTTAATAAACCTATCTCTATCTTCTTATGGCCAAAACAAATGCTAACCATATAAATTCCTTTCTTTACTAATAAGCTCTCTATCACTTTTATTTCCATGCCCTATAGGCTTAAAATATCTCCTGTTCAAACCAATTCAATAACAGCCCATTCAAACCGTCATAGCCAATGTTTAAAAAGAGAATCCTGACTCCTCTGTGGTTAAAACTACAATTATGGTCAAGAGTTATAAATTCTATTATATCAATTTACCTCAAAACTAGTATTCCCAAATGACCACAATTTCATTATTCTCACTACATCCCCCCGTGATTGATCAAGTCACAGGAAAATGCAACGAAAAGAGGTCAAAAAGGTTACACCTACATTCGTGTTCCATACCATATCTAGACATACCAAAAGAACCCTTTATCTTAACAAAGTCCCTTGCCTAAATAAAACTCAAAGTAAAACTCCTATTCCAATATGAGTGTATTCTTTTAAGATATCTTGTCTCTGGGAACACGGAAAACCCCTTAACCCAAACGTTTACCACAAAACAAAACCTAATAATTATGATAATACCCTTAAATCATTCGTTTTAAATTTCCCCGATGTTTTCATGTACTAACCATACAACTGTGATAAACGTACACTGTCCCTTTAAAAACTCTCATGCCGCCATTCTACTCTGCGGGCCGGTCATTGTTTCCCCATAATGAAAACAGATCACGTTTGGAACACGTTTACTATTGTTCGAATTCTCTGGTGTTACCTAAACAAAAACCAATAACTTTCAGCAACTTTTGAAAAGTATCTCAAAGCTATAATGTACACATTTTCCCTCTAATGTTAAATATACAGGTTTAATACTTTTATCAAATAGATTAGTATAGTTCAAATAAAGATATGCATTTACTAGCGCTCAACCTGTGTTTAGAACGCAGCAACTAGCCAATATAATACCAAAAATGACTGTCTTATTCATGCCTCTAGGCAAAACAGCTAGTTACTCCAACTAAGTTTAGCAGCAAAACTATCGTATAAGTAAAATCAACTTCTCAACTTTCTCCATTCCAAAGTGTAAACTTACCATATACTTCGCTAAATCTATATCGCATGTCAGCCAATCCATAACAATAATATCATTAGTCTGTAAATTTAACCTAAATAAGTTATTAAATGTATTCTCTCTACTCCGAATTGGTTTTAAGTTTTTCTCTGTCTCCAGCATTCAAACAGGCTCCCCGTTTGCTGGGAGACCGTTGAGGTGCTGCAATACTGCCATCTTCTGTCCATTCTCTGTACAGCTCTCCACCCCCAACTATTCTAAGAGTTATGAGTGTGTGAAGGAATATCACAAATAAGGGGCCAGATATCCCTAATCTCGCCCAGGGAGGGAGATATCCCGTTTCCCGGCGAGATTCCTTAGTTCGTGTGACTGGGAGTCTCCTCCACATTCTCACAAACTAAGGGATCTGAATTTGGTGTCGAATTTAGGGCACACAAGTCACCCCTGACCTCAGTCAAAATTCTGGAAGGAGTTGGTGCTGGAGTGCAATGTGTGAGGTGGTGCCAAGGTGCGCCTGATTTACCTTTGACCTGAACTGAGTGTGAAGTAACCTCCTTCACTTCGTACAGTTCAGTCCACCTGGGTTCCAGCCACTTTCTCTTGTGGACTTTAACCCCCACCCAGTCACCATTTTACATTCAGTGGTGGCGTGCCTCCTGGCAGCTCCCCCTCTCGGACCTTGTGAATCTGTTTGGAGAGAGCTGCAGAAAGTTCCGTCAGTTTTTTCACATATTTACATCAAGAGCGGGCATATGACCTCCCTCTCTTGGTGGACCAGGTATGACTCTTCCAGTCTTGTTCTTTTCCCCCTGACCTGTCTTGTATCTTCTGATCTAGAAAATCGTTAAATTTTAGCTTTGGAGTATTTGGGGTTGTCATATTGTTATTCTATTTAAATGCAGTGGAATTTAATACAGAGTAGTTTTGGTAATGTGTGTGCGAATATCAGTGTATATGTTTGACTATCCGACTGCACTTAGCCCATCACTGGATAAAATCCAGCAATGTATCCCTGGAGACAAGTACTCTGCCTAAACTCAGAGCTCCTCCCTCGTACACTCGGAATTTCGTAAATGTGTGTAGTTTTTAAACAGCGTTATGGAACGCGCAACCAACCAATGTCCGCGCTTTCTATTCTCACGAATATGTTAAAACATTTCACACTTTACTTAGTATTTAGACATATCATCACACTTAAACATTAAACATTTATACTTTCAACCTGGCGCCTAAAAACACAAATAGACTATTCTTCACTGAACAATCGCCCAGACTATTGAATAAGTCTAGCCTACTCCTCACCGGTCACAGCCTGGACTATTTGAGTAGGTCTTGACAAACTTTACCCCACTCCTCACCGGTCACAGCCGGACTATATGAATGGGGATGGAACAAGCCTATTCTTCACCGGCTGAATAGCCGGACTATTGAATAATCCCTATCCCAATTTTAAGCCTACCCTTCACCGGCTGAATAGCCGGACTATTGAATAGTGCTTACTATATTCCTCACCGGTCACAGCCGGACTATCTGAATAGTTCTTTTTATCACAAATTAAGAGTATTCTATTCCTTACCGGACTCTGCCGGACCGGTCGCCGCCGGACTATCGGAATAGATTTCCCTACCGAATCTAATCGGACCGGTCGCCGCCGGACTTAGGACTACGACTTCCTTAATTAACCTTAACTATTCCTTACCGGACTCTGCCGGACCGGTCGCCGCCGGACTATCGGAATATCGTTCCTTACCGGACTCAGCCGGACCAGTCGCCGCCGGACTATCGGAACCCTAACACAATTTTATCCCTTACCGGACTCAGCCGGACCGGTCGCCGCCGGACTATCGGAACAAAATTATGGCCACATATGTTTACTTCACTGTCCTTCACATGTCATCTATACACATAAATTTAAACAAGAATTCTTACCCAGACTCGGTACTACTGATCGAAATTTGGAAGGACTATACGACAATATGCAAAGTTTGATTTAACAGGTCTTGCTTACCTTGTTTATGGTCGACCAGAAGATCAGTTTCCCGAGTTGAGCAGAACTGTCGTCCTCCCCCCCAAAAGATTTCACCTGTCCTCCGTGAACCGTCCTTTCACCAACTCGCCCTCTCCCACCCAAATCAACCACTCTGGACCGGGTCTCTAGACAACCATCCTCTGCTTACCAAGTTTCTGTTGATAATTGGATATGGAGAAGGGTGAGCCGGTCAAGGATCGATTCAGACAAGGTGGTAAATTGTATGACAAGCGACAGTTTAATTTAAGAGTAAAGATATCTGGTACAAGCGTATACGGACTCGTTCCTTTAGCTCATAGAGAACCTCCAGAAAAAGCCCAGATAACAGAATGCATAGACATTTTATACAGCACAGAAAGTAGGTTGAGTCTGGAAGTTCTGGTCCTCTGGTTGGTTCTGGACAGGGTGTTGTCTTCTCAGATTGGTCCTGATGAGCTGGGCGTCATCCTTCTGAGTCTTGCAGCAAAAGTTCTTTGTTACCAAATGTTCAGCTAAGCAGGAGATTTTGTGTGTGCGTAGTCAGCCCTCTGTCCTTGGGTATGTGTGTGTGTGTCTTATTATCTCGTGAAATGCGGACCCAAGCACCCTTTTCTTATCAGTGTTTATGAAAGGTTTACGTCAGCCCTCTGTCCTTGGGTGTGTGTGTGGGTCTCTGTATCTGTTTATGAGTTTGTGAGAAACCCTGCTTAGAAAGAAGTTAGTTATAACAATGTAATAGCAATATGCTTGTGTTATTTTAAATGGTATTTATTACATTAGCTAACCCCGTTAGCAAAATACACCACTTTTCTAACTCCATCAGTTTCTTACTCCATCAGGTGCTATCACCAATTCGGCCAAATAAAGATATTGATAGCCACTAACCAAGAAAAAACCTCATCAGATGACAGTCTGATAACATATTTATTGTATAGCATAGGTTTTGTTAGAAAAATGTGCATATTTCAGGTATAAATCATAGTTTGCAATTGCAGCCACCATCACAAATCTCCCCAAAGCGACTAGAATTACTACATAGAGCAACGTGTATTACCAATTTACTCATCATAAAACATTTCTTAAAAATACACAGCTCACAGCAATGGATAGACACAGATCTTGTGAATTCAGACAATATTTCAGATTTTCAAAGTGTCTTACAGCGAAAACACAATAAATCGTTATATTAGCATACCACATTTGCAAACGTTACCCGAGCATTGATTCAAGGCAAAATTAGCTATAGCGTTATCATCACCAAAATACATTAATTTTTTCACTAACCTTCTCAGAATTCTTCCGATGACACTCCTGTAACATCATATTACACAATCCATATAGAGTTTGATCGAAAATGTGCATATTTAGCGGCACAAATCGTGCTTACACAATGGAAATAGTGTTCAACTACTCAAGCAATCTGCCCGGCGCCATTTTGAAAATACAACTATTTTTATCGAAAACTATTCATAAACTTGACTAAAAAAATACAGGTTGGACATGAAATGAAAGATGCATTAGTTATTAATGCAACCGCTGAGTTAGATTTTTAAAATTAACGTTACTAGACATACAGTGTGCGTTACAGCCAGACTAGTGCCGCAATAATGGCGTCACTAATCGCCATTATTGAGTTTACATTTTTCCACATAAAAACGGAATAACATCATAAATAGCTCTTACTTTTCGACGAGCTTCCATCAGAATCTTGGCCAAGTGGTCCTTTGTCCAAAAGAATCGTTGCTTGGTTGTAAAACGTTGCATTCAACTTCTGATATAGCAGCTAACAATAGCTAACAATAGCTATTTTGCCCCAACGTGTCCAAATCCTCAAGACGCAATACTGAGGAAATTCCGAAAAATAGCAATATACTCGCATAATCTGATATAACTCGGTTTAAAATAGCTTCGTTATGATGTCTCTAACACCTATATCGAATTAAATTACAGACGGATACATCTAACGTTGATAACTAAGCGTTTGAAAATGGCATCCTGAGGTCCCTTTCTGCGTAATGGTCAGCGTCGAAAAGATGGCGCACCTCACTCCTTGGCCTTTTATAACCTCTGAGAGCTACGTATAAAGCCCATTCCACTTCTCATTGGTTACTGACATCCAGGGGAAGGCGGGTGCAGTTCATGTCGTTCCATAGGATACACACAGACCTTTAAAACTGATCTGAGACCAGAGCTTCGCTCTCAGACATTCGCAGTACCTGTCATGGATTTCGCTGTAGAAAGAGTTCTGGGTCACCCACAGACATAATTCCAACGGTTTATGAAACTAGAGAGTGTTTTCTATCCAATAGAATTAATAATATGCATATTGTACGAGCAAGAATTGAGTACGAGGCAGTTTAATTTGGCAACACCCAGAAAAAATAAATGCTAACTGCTCCCCCTATTGACAAAAGGTTAACTGAAAAAGGCGTCAAATATTTTGTTTTGAGTATATATGGATGAAGAACAGACAGTGCATATGGACACACCCATGCACACACACACAAGATCAAAGGTTAAAAACACAGCCTTTCTTAAGTACAGGGGTGAGGGACTAATTAACCTAGCTGAAAGCTGTGAAGAGGTACAGAGTGAAAACAGCCCACCAAGTGTAACATTTTAATGGTTGACCAGGGCTACATCCTGGCTTTTTACCCTTGATTAAATGTACCTTTACAAGCCCTCCAGCATGGTGTGGCCTTATTCCAGCGTTTCTTAATAAACATTTACTATAACGCTGATCCAGAGTCTTCATAGCCATGACTGTTATTTGAGGCTGAGAGTAAAAAACACAACTATACACTGAGTGGACAAAACATTAAGAACACCTGCTCTTTCCATGACATAGACCAGGTGAATCCTGGTGAAAGCTTTGATCCCTTAAAACTTCTTATGGCTGCCATCCCGCTACCGGGATGATATGACTACAGCGAGTGAAAGTGCAGGGCGCCAAATTCAAAAAGCAGAAATCTCATAATTAAAATTCCTCAACCATAGATGTGTCTTATATCATTTTAAATGATCTTAGGTAATCTTGTTGTTAATCCCACCAAAGTGTCCGGTTTCAAATGTAGTGCTTTCAGCGAAAACGATTATGTTAGGTCACCACTAACCACAATAAGCACAGCCATTTTTCCAGCTAAATATAGCTTTCACAAAAACCAGAAATAGAGAAAATGTATCACTAACCTTTGATTATCTTCATCAGATGACACTCACAGGACTTCATGTTACACAATACATGCATGTTTTGTTTGATTAAGTTCATATTTATATAAAAAAATCGGAGTTTACATTGGCGCGTTAGATTCACTAGTTGCAAAAACATCAAGTGATTTTGCATAGCCACATCGTTTCAACAGAAATACTCATCATAAATGTAGATGATAATACAAGTTATACCCATGGAATTATAGATATACCTCTCCTTAATGCAACCGCTGTGTCAGATTTCAATTTTTTTTTACGGAAAAATAAACCATGCAATAATCTGAGACGGAGCTCAGAACAATAGCCAAATTAGCCGCCATGTTGGACTCAACAGAAACCAGAAAATACATGATAAATGTTTCCTTATGTCACGTTCGTCGTATGGTTGAAGAGAGGAGGACCAAGGCGCAGCGTGATATAAATACATTCTTCTATTTATTATAACGAAACGAAGAATACTTAAACAGACTTACAAAAACAACAAACGAACGTGAAGCTATATAATGATAAGTGCAGACACAGGCAACTTACACATAAACAATCACCCACGACATACCCAATGAATATGGCTGCCTAAATATGGTTCCCAATCAGAGACAATGATAAACAGCTGCCTCTAATTGAGAACCAATCTAGGCAGCCATAGACATACAAACACCTAGACTAGACAAAACCCCTAGACATGACAAAAACACCTACATCCCCCATGTCACACCCTGACCTAACTAAAATAATCAAGAAAACAAAGATAACTAAGGCCAGGGCGTGACACCTTACCTTTGATGAATTCATCAGAATGTAGTCCTAGGAATCCCAGGTCCACAATAAATGCTTGATTTGTTCGATAATGTCCGTTATTTATGTCCAATTAGCTACTTTGGTTCGCGCCTTCGGTAAACAATTCCAAAGTCAGAAAGCGCCTCCACTATAACGTGACGAAATGTCCAAAAGTTCCGTAACAGTCAGTAGAAATATGTCAAACGATGTACTGAATCAATCTTTAGAATGTTGTTAACATACATCTTGAATAACATTCCAACCGGAAAATTAAATTGACTTCAGAAGAGCGGTGGAACGGAGGTCCTCCTCATGTGAAGGCGCATGGTGAATGCGTGATCAGCCCGTGGAAGTGATTACTCATTCCTGTCTCCTTCGGCCCCCCTTCACATTAGAGTCATCAGACAAAGTTCTGTTGACTGTTGACAAAACTCATCTATATCTCGCTGTCATTTCATTTGAGAGTATGGTTGAAAATCTGACACCTCAGAAACAATCCAAACAGAAAGTGGAACTTCTCAGGTTTTTGCCTGCCATATGAGTTCTGTTATACTCACAGACATAATTCAAACAGTTTTAGAAACTTCAGAGTGTTTTCTATCCAATAGGAATAATAATATGCATATATTACAACTGGGACTAAGGAGCAGGCCGTTTAATATGGGCACCTCTGTGCACCTTTCATCCAAGCTACTCAATACTGCCCCTTCAGCCATAAGAAGTTAATAAGGTCACTTGTTAAATCTATTTCAACAGTCAGTGTAGATGAAAGGGAGGAGACAGATTAAATAACAATTTTTAAGCCTTGATACAATTGAGACATGGATTGTGTATGTGTGCCATTCAGAGGGTGAATGGGCAAGACAAAATATTTAAGTGCCTTTGAACAGGGTATGGTAGTAGGTGCCAGGCGCACTGGTTTGTGTCAAGAACTGCAACGCTTCTGGGTTTATCACGATCAACAGTTTCCCGTGTATTTCAAGAATGATCCACCATCCAAAGGACATCCAGCCAATTTGACACAACAGTGGGAAGCATTGGAGTCAACATGGGCCAGCATCCCTGTGAAATGCTTTAGACACCTTGTAGATTCCATGCTCGGACGAATTGAGGCTTTTCTGAGGACAAAAGCAACTTAATATTAGGAATGTGTTCTTAATGTTTTATACACTCATGTACCATATTGTCTATAGTATTATATGCTCTCAAATAACAAATCAAATATTGTTCACCACCAAGATCACATGGTGAGGATGGAATCCACTTGAATTGTAACTTTTTCACGACTATGCCGTGGGAAGTGTTATACATTGTTTACTCTTTTTTCCTCCTGGGAGACTGGAGTAAAGTAAGAGATTTGTATGATTATGTTACTGCGGGTGAGGAAAGCATCTTATGTGAAAAGCTGGGATGGCTTTATAAATAAAGAGCTTTAAACTGAGTGTATACAGGTACAGAGCATAAATCTGCACTCCATTATGAAGCATTCAATGTTGACTGCTGTGCTGTGTGTGAGAGTGCTAGATGTCACAATGACCATCAGCAGAAATTGATTATCTAGCTCTGAGATTCCATAAGCAGTATGTGTCCATTAGGTATTGTGAAACACTGTGGGAGACAATAATAGTTTTTTTGTTCACATCCATGTCCTTACAAATATACACAGTAATTTGTCCCATAACCAATTGAGATTGAAATGAAAATGATTGCAATTTGAATATAACACCACTCCAGAGTGTTTAGAAGTGTCACGATCGTTAGAATGAGAATCGGAGGTGCATCGTGGAATGGTTTCATCATCTTTATTCGAGTGAAACGCACAGAAAACAATAAAGAGCAAAACGAACGTGAAGCTATGCAGTGCTCACAAGCAACAATACATAAACAAGATCCCACAACAAACAGGTGGGAAAAGGCTGCCTAAATATGATCCCCAATCAGAGACGACGATAGACAGCTGCCTCTGATTGGGAACCATACCAGGCCAATATAGAAATAACAAAACTAGAATGCCCACCCTAGTCACACCCCGACCTAACCAAATTAGAGAATAAAAGGCTCTCTAAGGTCAGGGCGTGACAAGAAGGAAAAAGGTTAGAATCTAATTGGAATGTATTTGAAGTAACTCTAACTGCAGGATTGTTTACATTTAAGAGGTAGGCTATTTTGATATGTTTGTTTTTGTATGAGGAAGGGGATTGGAGTTAGGGATGAGGGGTTCCCTGTGGAGTCCCTTCAATGTTTTACTCATGCCAGTGCCTACAGCAACAGACACACTTGGACCATGACTCAATACTGGTGGAATTATAGTATGAGACAATTACTCTCTCTGCTATTTCCCTGGGTTTGTGTATCTGTACATTTGGGTGTGATATGGTAGCCTGGAGGTTATGTGAGTCTGAGCTACAGCTATCCATTGTTTTTGGAATTGTCTATTATCGCTCTGGATAAGAGCGTCTGCTAAATGACTTAAATGTAAATGTAAATGTTAAATGTCTATGTTCCCTGATTGTCTGGTGATTATTAGCGATCTGGACAGCCAAGAAACTGTATGAGTATAGGTCCATCATCATTTCTACAGTTTTGATTTGATTTTAGTCATTTTAAAGTACACTACATGACCAGAAGTATGTGGACACCTGCTCGTTGAACATCTCATTCCAAAATCTTAGGTATTAATATGAAGTTGGTCCCCCCCTTTGCTGATATAACAGCCTCCACTCTTTTGGGAAGGCTTTCCAGTAGATGTTGGAACATTGCTGCAGGGACTTGTTCCATTCACCCACAAGAGCATTAGTCAGAACGGACACTGATGTTGGTCAATTAGGCCTGACTCCAATTCATCCAAAAGGTGTAGAGGTCAGGGCTCTGTGCAGGCCAGTCAAGTTCTTCCACACTGATCTCGAAAAAACATTTCTGTATAGAGCTCGCTTTGTACACGGGGGCATTGTCATGCTGAATCAGGAAAGGACCTTCCCCAAACTGTTGCCACAAAGTTGGAAGCACAGAATTGTCTAGAATGTCATTGTATGATGTCATTGTAAGATTTCCCTTCACTGGAACTAAGGGGTCTAGCCCGAACCATGAAAAACAGCCCCAGGACATTATTGCTCCTCCACCAAACTTTACAGTTGGCACTATGCATCGGGTCAGGTAGCGTTCTCCTAGCATTCACCAAACACAGATTTGTCCGTTGGACTGCCAGATGGTGAAACGTGATTCATCACTTCAAAGAACGAGTTTCCACAGCTCCAGAGTCCAATGGTGGTGAGCTTTACACCACCACAGCCTAAGCTTGGCATTGCGCATGGTGATCTTAGGCTTGTGTGCGGCTGCTCGACCATGGAAACCCAATTCATGAAGCTCCCGAACTAACAGTTATTGCGCTGACGTTGCTTCCAGAGACAGTTTGGAACTTGGTAGTGAGTGTTGCAACCGAGGACAGGCAATGTTTACGCGCTACGCACTTCAGCACTCAGTGATCCCGTTCTGTGAGCTTGTGTGGCCTACCACTTCACGGCTGAGACGTTGTTGCTCATAGACATTTCCATTCACAATAACAGCACTTACATTTGACCGGGGCAACTCTAGCAGGACAGAAATTTGACGAACTGACTTGTTGTAAAGGTGGCATCCTATAAAGGTGCCACGTTGAAAGTCACTGAGGTCTTCAGTTTTTTTTGCCAATGTTTGTTTATGGAGATTGCATGGCTGTTTGCTCAATTTTATACACCTGCCAGCAACTGGGGGGGCTAAAATAGCCAAATCAATTAATCCGATTCCACTAATTCCACTGACAGTATGGGGTATTGTGTGTAGGGCAGTGACAAAAAATCTCAATTTAATCAATTTTAAATTCAAATCAAATCAAATCACATTTTATTTGTCACATACACATGGTTAGCAGATGTTAATGCGAGTGTAGCGAAATGCTTGTGCTTCTAGTTCCGACAATGCAGTAATAACCAACGAGTAATCTAACCTAACAATTCCACAACTACTACCTTATACACACAAGTGTAATGGGATAAAGAATATGTACATAAAGATATATGAATGAGTGATGGTACAGAACGGCATAGACAAGATGCACTAGATGGTATCGAGTACAGTATATACATATGAGATGAGTAATGTAGGGTATGTAAACATAAAAGTGCATAGTTTAAAGTGGCTAGTGATACATGTATTACATAAAGATGGCAAGATGCAGTAGATGATATAGAGTACAGTATATACATATACATTATATTAAGTGGCATTGTTTAAAGTGGCTAGTGATACATTTTGGATCAATTTCCATACATTTTCATTATTAAAGTGAGCTGGAGTTGTGTCAGTATGTTGGCAGCAGCCACTCGATGTTAGTGGTGGCTGTTTAACAGTCTGATGGCCTTGAGATAGAAGCTGTTTTTCAGTCTCTCGGTCCCTGCTTTGATGCACCTGTACTGACCTCACCTTCTGGATGATAGCGGGGTGTACAGGCAGTGGCTCGGGTGGTTGTTGTCCTTGATGATCTTTATGGCCTTCCTGTGACATCGGGTGGTGTAGGTGTCCTGGAGGGCAGGTAGTTTGCCCCCAGTGATGCGTTGTGCAGACCTCACTACCCTCTGGAGAGCTTTACGGTTGTGGGCGGAGCAGTTATCGTACCAGGCGGTGATACAGCCCGGCAGGATGCTCTCGATTGTGCATCTGTAGAAGTTTGTGAGTGCTTTTGTTGACAAGCCGAATTTCTTCAGCCTCCTGAGGTTGAAGAGGCGCTGCTGCGCCTTCTTCACAACGCTGTCTGTGTGGGTGGACCAATTCAGTTTGTCCGTGATGTGTACGCCGTAAAACAACAAAATGCTGAAGGCACTATATATATATATATACAGTGGGGAGAACAAGTATTTGATACACTGCCGATTTTGCAGGTTTTCCTATTTACAAAGCATGTAGAGGTCTAATTTTTATCATAGGTACACTTCAACTGTGAGAGACAGAATCTAAAACAAAAATCCAGAAAATCACATTGTATGATTTTTAAGTAATTAATTTGCATTTTATTGCATGATATAAGTATTTGATACATCAGAAAAGCAGAACTTAATATTTGGTACAGAAACCTTTGTTTGCAATTACAGAGATCATACGTTTCCTGTAGTTCTTGACCAGGTTTGCACACACTGCAGCAGGGGTTTTTGGCCCACTCCTCCATACAGACCTTCTCCAGATCCTTCATGTTTCGGGGCTGTCGCTGGGCAATACAGACTTTCAGCTCCCTCCAAAGATTTTCTATTGGGTTCAGGTCTGGAGACTGGCTAGGCCACTCCAGGACCTTGAGATGCTTCTTACGGAGCCACTCCTTAGTTGCCCTGGCTGTGTGTTTCGGGTCGTTGTCATGCTGGAAGACCCAGCCACGACCCATCTTCAATGCTCTTACTGAGGGAAGGAGGTTGTTGGCCAAGATCTCGCGATACATGGCCCCATCTATCCTCCCCTCAATACGTTGCAGTCGTCTTGTCCCCTTTGCAGAATAGCATCCCCAAAGAATGATGTTTCCACCTCCATGCTTCACGGTTGGGATGGTGTTCTTGGGGTTGTACTCATCCCTCTTCTTCCTCCAAACACGGCGAGTGGAGTTTAGACCAAAAAGCTCTATTTTTGTCTCATCAGACCACATGACCTTCTCCCATTCCTCCTCTGGATCATCCAGATGGTCATTGGCAAACTTCAGACGGGCCTGGACATGCGCTGGCTTGAACAGGGGGACCTTGCGTGCGCTGCAGGATTTTAATCCATGACAGCGTAGTGTGTTACTAATGGTTTTCTTTGAGACTGTGGTCCCAGCTCTCTTCAGGTCATTGACCAGGTCCTGCCGTGTAGTTCTGGGCTGATCCCTCACCTTCCTCATGATCATTGATGCCCCACGAGGTGAGATCTTGCATGGAGCCCCAGACCGAGGGTGATTGACCGTCATCTTGAACTTTTTCCATTTTCGAATAATTGCGCCAGCAGTTGTTGCCTTCTCACCAAGCTGCTTGCATATTGTCCTGTAGCCCATCCCAGCCTTGTGCAGGTCTACAGTTTTATCCCTGATGTCCTTACACGGCTCTCTGGTCTTGGCGATTGTGGAGACGTTGGAGTCTCTTTGATTGAGTGTGTGGACAGGTGTCTTTTATACAGGTAACGAGTTGAAACAGGTGCAGTTAATACAGGTAATGAGTGGAGAACAGGAGGGCTTCTTAAAGAAAAACGAACAGGTCTGTGAGAGCCGGAATTCTTACTGGTTGGTAGGTGATCAAATACTTATGTCATGCAATAAAATGCAAAATAATTACTTAAAAATCATACAATGTGATTTTATGGATTTTTGTTTTAGATTCCGTCTCTCACAGTTGAAGTGTACCTATGATAAAAAATTACAGACCTCTACATGCTTTGTAAGTAGGAAAACCTGCAAAATCGGCAGTGTTTCAAATACTTGTTATCCCCACTGTATATATATATATAAATACATATATACTGTATATATACTGTGTCAAGTGTCAGTGTGCAGTGGGTAGGACGGAGTCAGGCGCAGGACACAGAACTGAGTAAAAACTTACTTTACTCGAATAAATCACAAACTAATTCCATACAGGGAAAATATTCCAGCTCGACACAAAAGAGCGACCAGTTAACAAAGAACAAACACGCACAAAACCATGTGGGAACCAGAGGGTTAAATAGGGAATACATTATAACGTAATGGAAACCAGGTGTGTACAATCAAGGCAAAACAAATGGAAAAATAAAAGTAGATCAGTGGCGGCTAGAAAGCCGGTGACGTCGACCGCCGAACGCCGCCTGAACAAGAAGAGGCACCAACTTCGGTGGAAGTTGTGACAGTAACCCCCCCTTGATGCGCGGCTCCAGCAGAGCGCCGACACCGGCCTCGGGGACGACCCGGAGTACGAGGCGCAGGACGATCAGGGTGGAGACAGTGAAATTCCTGCAGTAAGGAAGGGTCCAGGATGTCCTCCACCGGCACCCAGCATCTCTCCTCCGGACCGTACCCCTCCCACTCCACAAGGTACTGAAGGCCCCTCGCCCGACGCCTTGAGTCCATGATGGCTCGCACAGTATACGCCGGGGCCCCCTCGATGTCCAGAGGGGGCGGAGGAACCTCCCGCACCTCAGACTGCTGGAGCGGACCAGCCACCACCGACCTGAGGAGAGACACATGGAACGAGGGGTTAATACGGTAATCGGGGGGAGCTGTAACCTATAACAAACCTCGTTCCGTCTCCTCAGGACTTTAAATGGCCCCACAAACCGCGGACCCAGTTTCCGGCAGGGCAGGCGAAGGGGTAGGTTTCGGGTCAAGAGCCAGACCCGGTCCCCCGGTGCATACACCGGGGCCTCACTGCGGTGGCGGTTGGCGCTCGCCTTCTGCCGCCTGATGGCCCGTTGCAGGCGCACATGGGCAGCGTCCCATGTCTCCTCCGAGCGCCGAAACCATTCATCCACCGCAGGTGCCTCGACCTGGCTCTGATGCCGCGGTGCCAGGACCGGCTGATAACCTAGTACACACTGAAAAGGAGATAGGTTAGTGGAGGAGTGGCGGAGGGAGTTTTGGGCCATCTCTGCCCAGAGGATGAAAGCCGCCCACTCCCCTGGCCGGTCCTGGCAATACGACCGCGGAAACCTACCCACATCCTGGTTAACTCTCTCCACCTGCCCGTTACTCTCGGGGTGAAAACCTGAGGTGAGGCTGACCGAGACCCCCAGGCGTTCCATAAACGTCCTCTAGACCCTAGACGTGAACTGGGGACCTCGATCAGAAACTATATCCTCAGGCACCCCGTAGTGCCGGAAGACGTGGATGAACAGGGCCTCCGCAGTCTGTAGAGCCGTAGGGAGACCGGGCAAAGGAAGGAGACGGCAGGATCGTGGTGTTTCCCTGTGACAGAGGAAGATCCGTCACGAAATCCACCGATAGGTGTGACCACGGCCATTGTGGAGCGGGTAGGGGTTGTAATTTCCCTCTGGGCAGGTGTCTAGGTGCCTTGCACTGGGCGCACACCGAGCAGGAGGAAACATAAACCCTCACGTCCTTAGCTAAAGTGGGCAACCAGTACTTCCCACTAAGACATCGCACTGTCCGACCAATGCCAGGATGGCCAGAGGAGGGTGACGTGTGGGGGCCCAACAGATCAAACGATCGCTGATATCAGACGGAATGTACAGACGCCCAACTGGACACTGGGTGGGAGTGGGCTCTGTACCTAACGCCCGCTCGATGTCCGCGTCCAACTCCCATACCACCGGTGCCACCAGGCAGGAAGCTGGAAGCATGGGAGTGGGATTCGTGGACCGCTCCTCTGTGTCATACATCCGGGACAGTGCGTCTGCCTTAGCTTTCTGGGAACCTGGTCTGTAGGATAGGGTGAAAACAAAACGGGTGAAAAACATGGCCCACCTTGCCTGGCGAGGGTTCAGTCTCCTCGCCGCCCGGATGTGCTCCAGATTGCGGTGGTCAGTCCAAATGAGGAAAGGGTGTTTAGCCCCCTCAAGCCAATGCCTCCACGCCTTCAGAGCCTTGACAGCAGCCAACAGCTCCCGGTCCCCCACATCATAGTTTCGCTCCGCCGGGCTGAGCTTCTTCGAAAAGAAAGCACAGGGGCGGAGCTTTGGTGCCGTACCCGAGCGCTGAGACAGCACAGTTCCTAGCCCAGCCTCGGACGTGTCCACCTCTACTATAAATGCCAAGGAGGGATCAGGATGAGCCAGCATGGGAGCCGAGGTAAACAGAGCCCTCAGGTGACCAAAAGCCCTGTACGCCCCAGCTGACCACTGCAGTCACACCGGTCCCCCCTTCAGCAAGAAGGTAATGGGAGCCGCTACCTGACCAAAGCCCCGGATAAACCTCCGGTAGTAGTTGCAAACCCTAAGAACCGCTGCACCGCCTTTACCGTGGTTGGAGTCGGCCAATTACGCACGGGTGAAATGCGGTCATTCTCCATCTCCACCCCTGACGTGGACAGGCGGTCCCCAAGGAAGGAGACGGACTGTTGGAAGAACAGACATTTCTCAGCCTTGACGTACAGGTCATGCTCCAACAGTCGACCAAGCACCTTGCGCACCAGGGACACATGCTCGGCGCGTGTAGCGGAGTATATTAGAATGTCATCTATATACACCACTACACCCTGCCCGTGCAGATCCCTGAAAATCTTGTCTACAAAGGATAGGAAGACGGATGAAGCATTCATCAACCCGTACGGCATGACGAGGTACTCATAGTGCCCAGAGGTGGTACTAAATGCCGTCTTCCACTCATCCCCCTCCCGGATACGCACCAGGTTGTAAGCGCTCCTGAGATCCAATTTTGTGAAGAAGCGCGCCCCGTGCAATGACTCTGTCACACTGGCTATGAGAGGCAGCGGGTAACTGTACTTCACCGTGATCTGATTTATACCTCGATAGTCAATACACGGGCGTAAACCTCCATCCTTCTTCTTCACAAAAAATAAATTTGAGGAGGCAGGTGAAGTGGAAGGCCGAATGTATCCCTGTCCCAGAGATTCGGAGACATATGTTTCCATAGCCACAGTCTCCTCCTGTTACAGAGGATACATGTGACTCCTGGGAAGTGCTGCGTCTACCAGGAGATTTATCGCTCAATCTCCCCGTCGATGGGGTGGTAGTTGAGTTGCCTTCTTCTTACAGAAGGCGAGAGCCACATCGGCATCTTCAGGGGGGATGTGCATGGTGGAGACCTGGTTTGGACTCTCCACCATAGTTGCACCTATGGAAACATCTACACACCTCCCTGAGGTAGTAGTGGAGTCATGATAGGCCAACCAGGGAAGCCCCAACACCACAGGAAACGCAGGAGAATCGATCAGAAAGAGACTAACTCTCTCCTCATGACCCTCCTGCATTATCATACCTTAAGGGACATCTGAGACGGGAGCCGTATGGTCGGTGAAGAAAGTCCCATTGCAAATGTACGGTCCCTTACCTGACGTCCGGCGACGTTTCAGAAAATCGCGGACGGCGTCGGGCCGCGGGCGGCGGAGAGCTCTTTCGGGAAGTCACCGAAGAAAACGTCTCGGACGTTCCGTTTCCGTTTTATAAAAATGACAAATTTTTGACTTTTTTCCGCATTCTCGAAAATTCCCACAAGAGGGAAAATAAATCATATTGCAAGCGCACGAGCACGTGGCAAACGAGCGCGGCCTTTTCTCCTAAACTGAAAATATTTCGTAGACGAAACTCGGCGAGCGTAGGTTTGGAGTAATGGGCAGTTGGCCCCGAACGAGATGGCGTCGAGACCTCGGCGCTTTTTGAGTTATGGCCATTTTTCTGGGATTAAAGGGTTAAAACGCAAGTAGGGTGCTAATTTGACCGCTTCATGTCAAAGTACATAAGCATATGGTGTCAGGAAAAAAAGAACCAGCCATTTATCTATCGTAATTTAAGAGAAATCGTACATTGACCATTTGGTGATGTTCACAAAAAGGACATTTTTTTCTCCAAAAATTCACAGATCCAGTTGCAGTTTGTTCAGACGAACATTTTTAAAGTGGGTCTCGAAGCTCTGCGAGAATTCTGTGATTTTATGTGATTTTATGAAATAACACACACTCATTTAACCCTCTTTAAATAAGTCAGTTCTTAACATATAGACTTAAACCTCAATATTATATAAGAGCCTACCCCAAGGAGGGTATGTGTTCACTTTCAGCTTCCTATGTCAACTGGAAGTACCTTAAAATG
This sequence comes from Salvelinus namaycush, assembly GCF_016432855.1. Lineage (NCBI taxonomy): Eukaryota > Metazoa > Chordata > Actinopteri > Salmoniformes > Salmonidae > Salvelinus > Salvelinus namaycush. Next base: position 28,457 of record NW_024058228.1, read on the forward strand.
GTGCCATAGGGTCAGGTTTGAAGGGTAATAAAGGTCAGATCTTTTCAAAACTTCACTTGTGTGATTAGACAACCCTCATGAACTGTAATCAGTCATTTCTCCCAACAGATGTCAAAGAAAAGCTCTCTCACACAAACACACACACACAAAAAGCAAGGATGGAGTGAAAAAGTACGGTGCTTAAAGACACACAAAGCCTGCAATGGCATTACTATTATCTCCAGGCCGTGCCGAGTTCAACGAGATGCCCCGCTTGACCGTAGCTCGCTCGGTCTGAGCGCAGCGACAGTGACAAGAAGACAGAGCAAAATGACCCTTTGACCTCAATGTCAATTTTATTTGCTTTTGGGAGACAGAGAGAGAACCGTTAAGGTTAGAAGCACAATTTGACCTCAGGAATGTTCTTACGGTCCTCCCGATCTGTGCAAGCCTAACCTTGACCTTGTGGCATTAACCCTTCACAGTTAAAAGAAGGTGTTTACATCAAACAGTTTACAATGACATGTCTCATCATTGGAATACATTGACTGCACCTCTAAATTCAACCTGAAGCCTATGTGGGTAATGAATGTCTTATGAACCTGTCTTTGATGTCAGTCCATCAGGCCACCATGAGGTCTACCTGTGTCGATTCTAAGCTTCCTGGAGCAACCGGAAGTGATTAAATTCACCCTAAAAGTGTTTTGATTTACATAGCCTGCAATTGTGAAAATCACTGCATTCAAAAATGTGTAGATCAGTCCATTTTTAACATACAGACTTAAAACTCAGGATTCTGTAACAGCATACTCCATTCAAGATATGTGTTTACTTATAGCTTCATGTGACAACCGGAAGTGCCTTAAGATGGTGTCATAGATGCAGTATTGAAGGGTTAAAAGGTCAGAACTTTTCAAAACTTCATATATGTGATTAGACAACCCTCATGAACTGTAAATCAGTCATTTCTTCCAAAAGATGTCAAAGAAAAGCTCTCACACACACACACAGCAGGGATGGAGTGAAAAAGTACGGTGCTTAAAGACACACAAAGCCTACAATGGCATTACTATTATCTCCAGGCCGTGCCGAGTTCAACGAGATGCCCCGCTTGACCGTAGCTCGCTCGGTCTGAGCGCAGCGACCTTTACAAGAAGACGGACCCAAATGACCCTTTGACCTCAATGTCAATTTTATTTGCTTTTGGGACACAGAGAGAGAACCGTTAAGGTTAGAAACACAATTTGACCTCAGGAATGTTCTTAAGGTCCTCCCGATCTGTGCAAGCCTAACCTTGACCTTGTGGCATTAACCCTTGACAGTTAAAATAAGGTGTTTACATCAAACAGTTTACAATGACATGTCTCCCCATTGGAATGCATTGACTGCACCTCTAAATTCAACTTGAAGCCTATGTGGGTTATGAATGTCTCATGAACCTGTCTTTGATGACAGTCCATCAGGCCACCATGAGGTCTACCTGTGTCGATTCTAAGCTTCCTGGATCAACCGGAAGTGGTTAAAATCACCCTAAAAGTGTTTGCAATACCCAACCTGCAGTTTGAGAGAAATAGTGCATTCAGCCCTATATAAATCAGTCAATTTTTAACACATAGACTTAAAACTCAGGATTCTCTAACAGCATACTCCAGTGAGTATATGTGTTTACTTTCAGCTTCCTGTGCCAACCGGAAGTGACATAATTGGTGTCAAATGGGCTGTTTTGAAGGGTTAAAAATGTCAAATCTTTCCAAAACTTCATATTTGTGATTAGGCAACCCTCCTGAACTGTAAATCAGTCATTAGTCCCGTCAGATTTCAAAGAAAAATGTACACACCCTAACAGAAATGATGGAGGGACACACTGAGGGGCTAAGAGGCAGACAGTGCCTGTGGTAGTTACTTTTGTTCCAACTTTTAAAGAACCGTCAGACCTAGAGTTCTGAAACTTTGGAAACCTGTTCTAGACCTCAGGTTGATTGTGCACGGTGAGTTATGTGGCTCTAGAAGGTTCTCAGACCGATAAACAGCCTTGTGTATTTGCAATGTTTTCAATTCATTTTGAGCTCAATGAAACTGGCGACATTTAGAAAAGTCCCAGAGTCTCAAGACTAGGTGCATTGAAACCGGCTCGGCCCATAGAGACAGACCCCAACAAGCCTGTTTGATTGCTCATTCAAGGACCCCGTAGCAAGGCAATGAAAGAAGTGGATTTTCAGCACCAATTAAGGTATTGCTCGGGCACCGAATGACCTATCGAGCCGAAACTTGGGATTTGAGGTCGCCTCACATAGGGCTAAACATAATGTGAGAACTGGACCCGCAGCTAGAACATAACTACGTATTATTTGTTTTATTATGGTTTAAATGGAAGGCGCTGTGAATTTTGGGCCTGCTCTGAAATATGTTATAGTTGGCTTCTAAAGGAGTTGGAAAAAGTGAGTTTGGTGTCACATGGTATCAGTTTGGTGTCTGACAATATCCAATTGACTGATGGACACTGACTTGCTAGTTGACTTTTGTGCATTTGCAATATGTTTCAACGGGGGGGTACCATCACCAAAATCGACATGATGAAATTTCACGCAACGAGCGATGGAGAGGAACCACTAACACTGCCCGGCCATCCTGAGGTCATCAAGACGTTCAATTTTGTATTTCTAAAGTATTTAAAGAATGCACGTTACATTTGCAATATGATTCAACACATCATATTGCAAATGTAACACTGTGTGTTATGTTTGCAATATGATTCAACACATCATATTGCAAACGTAACAGTGTGTGTTATGTTTGCAATATGATTCAACAGTGTGTTATGTTTGTAATATGATGTGATGTTTTTCACTGTTGAATCATATGCAAACATAAACACACACTGTTACGTTTGCAATATGATGTGTTGAATCATATTGCAAACATAACACACAGTGTTACATTTGCAATATGATGTGTTGAATCATATTGCAAATGTAACGTGCATTCTTTAAATACTTAGAAATACAAAATTGAACGTCTTGATGACCTCAGGATGGCCGGGCAGTGTTAGTGGTTCCTCTCCATCGCTCGTTGCGTGAAATTTCATCATGTCGATTTTGGTGATGGTACCCCCCCGTTGAACATATTGCAAATGCACAAAAGTCAACTAGCAAGTCAGTGTCCATCAGTCAATTGGATATTGTCAGACACCAAACTGATACCATGTGACACCAAACTCACTTTTTCCAACTCCTTTAGAAGCCAACTATAACATATTTCAGAGCAGGCCCAAAATTCACAGCGCCTTCCATTTAAACCATAATAAAACAAATAATACGTAGTTATGTTCTAGCTGCGGGTCCAGTTCTCACATTATGTTTAGCCCTATGTGAGGCGACCTCAAATCCCAAGTTTCGGCTCGATAGGTCATTCGGTGCCCGAGCAATACCTTAATTGGTGCTGAAAATCCACTTCTTTCATTGCCTTGCTACGGGGTCCTTGAATGAGCAATCAAACAGGCTTGTTGGGGTCTGTCTCTATGGGCCGAGCCGGTTTCAATGCACCTAGTCTTGAGACTCTGGGACTTTTCTAAATGTCGCCAGTTTCATTGAGCTCAAAATGAATTGAAAACATTGCAAATACACAAGGCTGTTTATCGGTCTGAGAACCTTCTAGAGCCACATAACTCACCGTGCACAATCAACCTGAGGTCTAGAACAGGTTTCCAAAGTTTCAGAACTCTAGGTCTGACGGTTCTTTAAAAGTTGGAACAAAAGTAACTACCACAGGCACTGTCTGCCTCTTAGCCCCTCAGTGTGTCCCTCCATCATTTCTGTTAGGGTGTGTACATTTTTCTTTGAAATCTGACGGGACTAATGACTGATTTACAGTTCAGGAGGGTTGCCTAATCACAAATATGAAGTTTTGGAAAGATTTGACATTTTTAACCTTCAAAACAGCCCATTTGACACCAATTATGTCACTTCCGGTTGGCACAGGAAGCTGAAAGTAAACACATATACTCACTGGAGTATGCTGTTAGAGAATCCTGAGTTTTAAGTCTATGTGTTAAAAATTGACTGATTTATATAGGGCTGAATGCACTATTTCTCTCAAACTGCAGGTTGGGTATTGCAAACACTTTTAGGGTGATTTTAACCACTTCCGGTTGATCCAGGAAGCTTAGAATCGACACAGGTAGACCTCATGGTGGCCTGATGGACTGTCATCAAAGACAGGTTCATGAGACATTCATAACCCACATAGGCTTCAAGTTGAATTTAGAGGTGCAGTCAATGCATTCCAATGGGGAGACATGTCATTGTAAACTGTTTGATGTAAACACCTTATTTTAACTGTCAAGGGTTAATGCCACAAGGTCAAGGTTAGGCTTGCACAGATCGGGAGGACCTTAAGAACATTCCTGAGGTCAAATTGTGTTTCTAACCTTAACGGTTCTCTCTCTGTGTCCCAAAAGCAAATAAAATTGACATTGAGGTCAAAGGGTCATTTGGGTCCGTCTTCTTGTAAAGGTCGCTGCGCTCAGACCGAGCGAGCTACGGTCAAGCGGGGCATCTCGTTGAACTCGGCACGGCCTGGAGATAATAGTAATGCCATTGTAGGCTTTGTGTGTCTTTAAGCACCGTACTTTTTCACTCCATCCCTGCTGTGTGTGTGTGTGAGAGCTTTTCTTTGACATCTTTTGGAAGAAATGACTGATTTACAGTTCATGAGGGTTGTCTAATCACATATATGAAGTTTTGAAAAGTTCTGACCTTTTAACCCTTCAATACTGCATCTATGACACCATCTTAAGGCACTTCCGGTTGTCACATGAAGCTATAAGTAAACACATATCTTGAATGGAGTATGCTGTTACAGAATCCTGAGTTTTAAGTCTGTATGTTAAAAATGGACTGATCTACACATTTTTGAATGCAGTGATTTTCACAATTGCAGGCTATGTAAATCAAAACACTTTTAGGGTGAATTTAATCACTTCCGGTTGCTCCAGGAAGCTTAGAATCGACACAGGTAGACCTCATGGTGGCCTGATGGACTGACATCAAAGACAGGTTCATAAGACATTCATTACCCACATAGGCTTCAGGTTGAATTTAGAGGTGCAGTCAATGTATTCCAATGATGAGACATGTCATTGTAAACTGTTTGATGTAAACACCTTCTTTTAACTGTGAAGGGTTAATGCCACAAGGTCAAGGTTAGGCTTGCACAGATCGGGAGGACCGTAAGAACATTCCTGAGGTCAAATTGTGCTTCTAACCTTAACGGTTCTCTCTCTGTCTCCCAAAAGCAAATAAAATTGACATTGAGGTCAAAGGGTCATTTTGCTCTGTCTTCTTGTCACTGTCGCTGCGCTCAGACCGAGCGAGCTACGGTCAAGCGGGGCATCTCGTTGAACTCGGCACGGCCTGGAGATAATAGTAATGCCATTGCAGGCTTTGTGTGTCTTTAAGCACCGTACTTTTTCACTCCATCCTTGCTTTTTGTGTGTGTGTGTTTGTGTGAGAGAGCTTTTCTTTGACATCTGTTGGGAGAAATGACTGATTACAGTTCATGAGGGTTGTCTAATCACACAAGTGAAGTTTTGAAAAGATCTGACCTTTATTACCCTTCAAACCTGACCCTATGGCACCATTTTAAGGTACTTCCAGTTGACATAGGAAGCTGAAAGTGAACACATACCCTCCTTGGGGTAGGCTCTTATATAATATTGAGGTTTAAGTCTATATGTTAAGAACTGACTTATTTAAAGAGGGTTAAATGAGTGTGTGTTATTTCATAAAATCACATAAAATCACAGAATTCTCGCAGAGCTTCGAGACCCACTTTAAAAATGTTCGTCTGAACAAACTGCAACTGGATCTGTGAATTTTTGGAGAAAAAAATGTCCTTTTTGTGAACATCACCAAATGGTCAATGTACGATTTCTCTTAAATTACGATAGATAAATGGCTGGTTCTTTTTTTCCTGACACCATATGCTTATGTACTTTGACATGAAGCGGTCAAATTAGCACCCTACTTGCGTTTTAACCCTTTAATCCCAGAAAAATGGCCATAACTCAAAAAGCGCCGAGGTCTCGACGCCATCTCGTTCGGGGCCAACTGCCCATTACTCCAAACCTACGCTCGCCGAGTTTCGTCTACGAAATATTTTCAGTTTAGGAGAAAAGGCCGCGCTCGTTTGCCACGTGCTCGTGCGCTTGCAATATGATTTATTTTCCCTCTTGTGGGAATTTTCGAGAATGCGGAAAAAAGTCAAAAATTTGTCATTTTTTATAAAACGGAAACGGAACGTCCGAGACGTTTTCTTCGGTGACTTCCCGAAAGAGCTCTCCGCCGCCCGCGGCCCGACGCCGTCCGCGATTTTCTGAAACGTCGCCGGACGTCAGGTAAGGGACCGTACATTTGCAATGGGACTTTCTTCACCGACCATACGGCTCCCGTCTCAGATGTCCCTTAAGGTATGATAATGCAGGAGGGTCATGAGGAGAGAGTTAGTCTCTTTCTGATCGATTCTCCTGCGTTTCCTGTGGTGTTGGGGCTTCCCTGGTTGGCCTATCATGACTCCACTACTACCTCAGGGAGGTGTGTAGATGTTTCCATAGGTGCAACTATGGTGGAGAGTCCAAACCAGGTCTCCACCATGCACATCCCCCCTGAAGATGCCGATGTGGCTCTCGCCTTCTGTAAGAAGAAGGCAACTCAACTACCACCCCATCGACGGGGAGATTGAGCGATAAATCTCCTGGTAGACGCAGCACTTCCCAGGAGTCACATGTATCCTCTGTAACAGGAGGAGACTGTGGCTATGGAAACATATGTCTCCGAATCTCTGGGACAGGGATACATTCGGCCTTCCACTTCACCTGCCTCCTCAAATTTATTTTTTGTGAAGAAGAAGGATGGAGGTTTACGCCCGTGTATTGACTATCGAGGTATAAATCAGATCACGGTGAAGTACAGTTACCCGCTGCCTCTCATAGCCAGTGTGACAGAGTCATTGCACGGGGCGCGCTTCTTCACAAAATTGGATCTCAGGAGCGCTTACAACCTGGTGCGTATCCGGGAGGGGGATGAGTGGAAGACGGCATTTAGTACCACCTCTGGGCACTATGAGTACCTCGTCATGCCGTACGGGTTGATGAATGCTTCATCCGTCTTCCTATCCTTTGTAGACAAGATTTTCAGGGATCTGCACGGGCAGGGTGTAGTGGTGTATATAGATGACATTCTAATATACTCCGCTACACGCGCCGAGCATGTGTCCCTGGTGCGCAAGGTGCTTGGTCGACTGTTGGAGCATGACCTGTACGTCAAGGCTGAGAAATGTCTGTTCTTCCAACAGTCCGTCTCCTTCCTTGGGGACCGCCTGTCCACGTCAGGGGTGGAGATGGAGAATGACCGCATTTCACCCGTGCGTAATTGGCCGACTCCAACCACGGTAAAGGCGGTGCAGCGGTTCTTAGGGTTTGCAACTACTACCGGAGGTTTATCCGGGGCTTTGGTCAGGTAGCGGCTCCCATTACCTTCTTGCTGAAGGGGGACCGGTGTGACTGCAGTGGTCAGCTGGGGCGTACAGGGCTTTTGGTCACCTGAGGGCTCTGTTTACCTCGGCTCCCATGCTGGCTCATCCTGATCCCTCCTTGGCATTTATAGTAGAGGTGGACACGTCCGAGGCTGGGCTAGGAACTGTGCTGTCTCAGCGCTCGGGTACGGCACCAAAGCTCCGCCCCTGTGCTTTCTTTTCGAAGAAGCTCAGCCCGGCGGAGCGAAACTATGATGTGGGGGACCGGGAGCTGTTGGCTGCTGTCAAGGCTCTGAAGGCGTGGAGGCATTGGCTTGAGGGGGCTAAACACCCTTTCCTCATTTGGACTGACCACCGCAATCTGGAGCACATCCGGGCGGCGAGGAGACTGAACCCTCGCCAGGCAAGGTGGGCCATGTTTTTCACCCGTTTTGTTTTCACCCTATCCTACAGACCAGGTTCCCAGAAAGCTAAGGCAGACGCACTGTCCCGGATGTATGACACAGAGGAGCGGTCCACGAATCCCACTCCCATGCTTCCAGCTTCCTGCCTGGTGGCACCGGTGGTATGGGAGTTGGACGCGGACATCGAGCGGGCGTTAGGTACAGAGCCCACTCCCACCCAGTGTCCAGTTGGGCGTCTGTACATTCCGTCTGATATCAGCGATCGTTTGATCTGTTGGGCCCCCACACGTCACCCTCCTCTGGCCATCCTGGCATTGGTCGGACAGTGCGATGTCTTAGTGGGAAGTACTGGTTGCCCACTTTAGCTAAGGACGTGAGGGTTTATGTTTCCTCCTGCTCGGTGTGCGCCCAGTGCAAGGCACCTAGACACCTGCCCAGAGGGAAATTACAACCCCTACCCGCTCCACAATGGCCGTGGTCACACCTATCGGTGGATTTCGTGACGGATCTTCCTCTGTCACAGGGAAACACCACGATCCTGCCGTCTCCTTCCTTTGCCCGGTCTCCCTACGGCTCTACAGACTGCGGAGGCCCTGTTCATCCACGTCTTCCGGCACTACGGGGTGCCTGAGGATATAGTTTCTGATCGAGGTCCCCAGTTCACGTCTAGGGTCTAGAGGACGTTTATGGAACGCCTGGGGGTCTCGGTCAGCCTCACCTCAGGTTTTCACCCCGAGAGTAACGGGCAGGTGGAGAGAGTTAACCAGGATGTGGGTAGGTTTCCGCGGTCGTATTGCCAGGACCGGCCAGGGGAGTGGGCGGCTTTCATCCTCTGGGCAGAGATGGCCCAAAACTCCCTCCGCCACTCCTCCACTAACCTATCTCCTTTTCAGTGTGTACTAGGTTATCAGCCGGTCCTGGCACCGCGGCATCAGAGCCAGGTCGAGGCACCTGCGGTGGATGAATGGTTTCGGCGCTCGGAGGAGACATGGGACGCTGCCCATGTGCGCCTGCAACGGGCCATCAGGCGGCAGAAGGCGAGCGCCAACCGCCACCGCAGTGAGGCCCCGGTGTATGCACCGGGGGACCGGGTCTGGCTCTTGACCCGAAACCTACCCCTTCGCCTGCCCTGCCGGAAACTGGGTCCGCGGTTTGTGGGGCCATTTAAAGTCCTGAGGAGACGGAACGAGGTTTGTTATAGGTTACAGCTCCCCCCGATTACCGTATTAACCCCTCGTTCCATGTGTCTCTCCTCAGGTCGGTGGTGGCTGGTCCGCTCCAGCAGTCTGAGGTGCGGGAGGTTCCTCCGCCCCCTCTGGACATCGAGGGGGCCCCGGCGTATACTGTGCGAGCCATCATGGACTCAAGGCGTCGGGCGAGGGGCCTTCAGTACCTTGTGGAGTGGGAGGGGTACGGTCCGGAGGAGAGATGCTGGGTGCCGGTGGAGGACATCCTGGACCCTTCCTTACTGCAGGAATTTCACTGTCTCCACCCTGATCGTCCTGCGCCTCGTACTCCGGGTCGTCCCCGAGGCCGGTGTCGGCGCTCTGCTGGAGCCGCGCATCAAGGGGGGGTTACTGTCACAACTTCCACCGAAGTTGGTGCCTCTTCTTGTTCAGGCGGCGTTCGGCGGTCGACGTCACCGGCTTTCTAGCCGCCACTGATCTACTTTTATTTTTCCATTTGTTTTGCCTTGATTGTACACACCTGGTTTCCATTACGTTATAATGTATTCCCTATTTAACCCTCTGGTTCCCACATGGTTTTGTGCGTGTTTGTTCTTTGTTAACTGGTCGCTCTTTTGTGTCGAGCTGGAATATTTTCCCTGTATGGAATTAGTTTGTGATTTATTCGAGTAAAGTAAGTTTTTACTCAGTTCTGTGTCCTGCGCCTGACTCCGTCCTACCCACTGCACACTGACACTTGACACAGTATATATACAGTATATATGTATTTATATATATATATACAGTGGGGATAACAAGTATTTGAAACACTGCCGATTTTGCAGGTTTTCCTACTTACAAAGCATGTAGAGGTCTGTAATTTTTTTATCATAGGTACACTTCAACTGTGAGAGACGGAATCTAAAACAAAAATCCATAAAATCACATTGTATGATTTTTAAGTAATTATTTTGCATTTTATTGCATGACATAAGTATTTGATCACCTACCAACCAGTAAGAATTCCGGCTCTCACAGACCTGTTCGTTTTTCTTTAAGAAGCCCTCCTGTTCTCCACTCATTACCTGTATTAACTGCACCTGTTTCAACTCGTTACCTGTATAAAAGACACCTGTCCACACACTCAATCAAAGAGACTCCAACGTCTCCACAATCGCCAAGACCAGAGAGCCGTGTAAGGACATCAGGGATAAAACTGTAGACCTGCACAAGGCTGGGATGGGCTACAGGACAATATGCAAGCAGCTTGGTGAGAAGGCAACAACTGCTGGCGCAATTATTCGAAAATGGAAAAAGTTCAAGATGACGGTCAATCACCCTCGGTCTGGGGCTCCATGCAAGATCTCACCTCGTGGGGCATCAATGATCATGAGGAAGGTGAGGGATCAGCCCAGAACTACACGGCAGGACCTGGTCAATGACCTGAAGAGAGCTGGGACCACAGTCTCAAAGAAAACCATTAGTAACACACTACGCTGTCATGGATTAAAATCCTGCAGCGCACGCAAGGTCCCCCTGTTCAAGCCAGCGCATGTCCAGGCCCGTCTGAAGTTTGCCAATGACCATCTGGATGATCCAGAGGAGGAATGGGAGAAGGTCATGTGGTCTGATGAGACAAAAATAGAGCTTTTTGGTCTAAACTCCACTCGCCGTGTTTGGAGGAAGAAGAGGGATGAGTACAACCCCAAGAACACCATCCCAACCGTGAAGCATGGAGGTGGAAACATCATTCTTTGGGGATGCTATTCTGCAAAGGGGACAAGACGACTGCAACGTATTGAGGGGAGGATAGATGGGGCCATGTATCGCGAGATCTTGGCCAACAACCTCCTTCCCTCAGTAAGAGCATTGAAGATGGGTCGTGGCTGGGTCTTCCAGCATGACAACGACCCGAAACACACAGCCAGGGCAACTAAGGAGTGGCTCCGTAAGAAGCATCTCAAGGTCCTGGAGTGGCCTAGCCAGTCTCCAGACCTGAACCCAATAGAAAATCTTTGGAGGGAGCTGAAAGTCTGTATTGCCCAGCGACAGCCCCGAAACATGAAGGATCTGGAGAAGGTCTGTATGGAGGAGTGGGCCAAAAACCCCTGCTGCAGTGTGTGCAAACCTGGTCAAGAACTACAGGAAACGTATGATCTCTGTAATTGCAAACAAAGGTTTCTGTACCAAATATTAAGTTCTGCTTTTCTGATGTATCAAATACTTATATCATGCAATAAAATGCAAATTAATTACTTAAAAATCATACAATGTGATTTTCTGGATTTTGTTTTAGATTCTGTCTCTCACAGTTGAAGTGTACCTATGATAAAAATTAGACCTCTACATGCTTTGTAAATAGGAAAACCTGCAAAATCGGCAGTGTATCAAATACTTGTTCTCCCCACTGTATATATATATATATAGTGCCTTCAGCATTTTGTTGTTTTACGGCGTACACATCACGGACAAACTGAATTGGTCCACCCACACAGACAGCGTTGTGAAGAAGGCGCAGCAGCGCCTCTTCAACCTCAGGAGGCTGAAGAAATTCGGCTTGTCAACAAAAGCACTCACAAACTTCTACAGATGCACAATCGAGAGCATCCTGCCGGGCTGTATCACCGCCTGGTACGATAACTGCTCCGCCCACAACCGTAAAGCTCTCCAGAGGGTAGTGAGGTCTGCACAACGCATCACTGGGGGCAAACTACCTGCCCTCCAGGACACCTACACCACCCGATGTCACAGGAAGGCCATAAAGATCATCAAGGACAACAACCACCCGAGCCACTGCCTGTACACCCCGCTATCATCCAGAAGGTGAGGTCAGTACAGGTGCATCAAAGCAGGGACCGAGAGACTGAAAAACAGCTTCTATCTCAAGGCCATCAGACTGTTAAACAGCCACCACTAACATCGAGTGGCTGCTGCCAACATACTGACACAACTCCAGCTCACTTTAATAATGAAAATGTATGGAAATTGATCCAAAATGTATCACTAGCCACTTTAAACAATGCCACTTAATATAATGTATATGTATATACTGTACTCTATATCATCTACTGCATCTTGCCATCTTTATGTAATACATGTATCACTAGCCACTTTAAACTATGCACTTTTATGTTTACATACCCTACATTACTCATCTCATATGTATATACTGTACTCGATACCATCTAGTGCATCTTGTCTATGCCGTTCTGTACCATCACTCATTCATATATCTTTATGTACATATTCTTTATCCCATTACACTTGTGTGTATAAGGTAGTAGTTGTGGAATTGTTAGGTTAGATTACTCGTTGGTTATTACTGCATTGTCGGAACTAGAAGCACAAGCATTTCGCTACACTCGCATTAACATCTGCTAACCATGTGTATGTGACAAATAAAATGTGATTTGATTTGATTTGAATTTAAAATTGATTAAATTGAGATTTTTTGTCACTGCCCTACACACAATACCCCATACTGTCAGTGGAATTAGTGGAATCGGATTAATTGATTTGGCTATTTTAGCCCCCCCCAGTTGCTGGCAGGTGTATAAAATTGAGCAAACAGCCATGCAATCTCCATAAACAAACATTGGCAAAAAAAAACTGAAGACCTCAGTGACTTTCAACGTGGCACCTTTATAGGATGCCACCTTTACAACAAGTCAGTTCGTCAAATTTCTGTCCTGCTAGAGTTGCCCCGGTCAAATGTAAGTGCTGTTATTGTGAATGGAAATGTCTATGAGCAACAACGTCTCAGCCGTGAAGTGGTAGGCCACACAAGCTCACAGAACGGGATCACTGAGTGCTGAAGTGCGTAGCGCGTAAACATTGCCTGTCCTCGGTTGCAACACTCACTACCAAGTTCCAAACTGTCTCTGGAAGCAACGTCAGCGCAATAACTGTTAGTTCGGGAGCTTCATGAATTGGGTTTCCATGGTCGAGCAGCCGCACACAAGCCTAAGATCACCATGCGCAATGCCAAGCTTAGGCTGTGGTGGTGTAAAGCTCACCACCATTGGACTCTGGAGCTGTGGAAACTCGTTCTTTGAAGTGATGAATCACGTTTCACCATCTGGCAGTCCAACGGACAAATCTGTGTTTGGTGAATGCTAGGAGAACGCTACCTGACCCGATGCATAGTGCCAACTGTAAAGTTTGGTGGAGGAGCAATAATGTCCTGGGGCTGTTTTTCATGGTTCGGGCTAGACCCCTTAGTTCCAGTGAAGGGAAATCTTACAATGACATCATACAATGACATTCTAGACAATTCTGTGCTTCCAACTTTGTGGCAACAGTTTGGGGAAGGTCCTTTCCTGATTCAGCATGACAATGCCCCCGTGTACAAAGCGAGCTCTATACAGAAATGTTTTTTTCGAGATCAGTGTGGAAGAACTTGACTGGCCTGCACAGAGCCCTGACCTCTACACCTTTTGGATGAATTGGAGTCAGGCCTAATTGACCAACATCAGTGTCCGTTCTGACTAATGCTCTTGTGGGTGAATGGAACAAGTCCTGCAGCAATGTTCCAACATCTACTGGAAAGCCTTCCCAAAAGAGTGGAGGCTGTTATATCAGCAAAGGGGGGGACCAACTTCATATTAATACCTAAGATTTTGGAATGAGATGTTCAACGAGCAGGTGTCCACATACTTCTGGTCATGTAGTGTACTTTAAAATGACTAAAATCAAATCAAAACTGTAGAAATGATGATGGACCTATACTCATACAGTTTCTTGGCTGTCCAGATCGCTAATAATCACCAGACAATCAGGGAACATAGACATTTAACATTTACATTTACATTTAAGTCATTTAGCAGACGCTCTTATCCAGAGCGATAATAGACAATTCCAAAAACAATGGATAGCTGTAGCTCAGACTCACATAACCTCCAGGCTACCATATCACACCCAAATGTACAGATACACAAACCCAGGGAAATAGCAGAGAGAGTAATTGTCTCATACTATAATTCCACCAGTATTGAGTCATGGTCCAAGTGTGTCTGTTGCTGTAGGCACTGGCATGAGTAAAACATTGAAGGGACTCCACAGGGAACCCCTCATCCCTAACTCCAATCCCCTTCCTCATACAAAAACAAACATATCAAAATAGCCTACCTCTTAAATGTAAACAATCCTGCAGTTAGAGTTACTTCAAATACATTCCAATTAGATTCTAACCTTTTTCCTTCTTGTCACGCCCTGACCTTAGAGAGCCTTTTATTCTCTAATTTGGTTAGGTCGGGGTGTGACTAGGGTGGGCATTCTAGTTTTGTTATTTCTATATTGGCCTGGTATGGTTCCCAATCAGAGGCAGCTGTCTATCGTCGTCTCTGATTGGGGATCATATTTAGGCAGCCTTTTCCCACCTGTTTGTTGTGGGATCTTGTTTATGTATTGTTGCTTGTGAGCACTGCATAGCTTCACGTTCGTTTTGCTCTTTATTGTTTTCTGTGCGTTTCACTCGAATAAAGATGATGAAACCATTCCACGATGCACCTCCGATTCTCATTCTAACGATCGTGACACTTCTAAACACTCTGGAGTGGTGTTATATTCAAATTGCAATCATTTTCATTTCAATCTCAATTGGTTATGGGACAAATTACTGTGTATATTTGTAAGGACATGGATGTGAACAAAAAAACTATTATTGTCTCCCACAGTGTTTCACAATACCTAATGGACACATACTGCTTATGGAATCTCAGAGCTAGATAATCAATTTCTGCTGATGGTCATTGTGACATCTAGCACTCTCACACACAGCACAGCAGTCAACATTGAATGCTTCATAATGGAGTGCAGATTTATGCTCTGTACCTGTATACACTCAGTTTAAAGCTCTTTATTTATAAAGCCATCCCAGCTTTTCACATAAGATGCTTTCCTCACCCGCAGTAACATAATCATACAAATCTCTTACTTTACTCCAGTCTCCCAGGAGGAAAAAAGAGTAAACAATGTATAACACTTCCCACGGCATAGTCGTGAAAAAGTTACAATTCAAGTGGATTCCATCCTCACCATGTGATCTTGGTGGTGAACAATATTTGATTTGTTATTTGAGAGCATATAATACTATAGACAATATGGTACATGAGTGTATAAAACATTAAGAACACATTCCTAATATTAAGTTGCTTTTGTCCTCAGAAAAGCCTCAATTCGTCCGAGCATGGAATCTACAAGGTGTCTAAAGCATTTCACAGGGATGCTGGCCCATGTTGACTCCAATGCTTCCCACTGTTGTGTCAAATTGGCTGGATGTCCTTTGGATGGTGGATCATTCTTGAAATACACGGGAAACTGTTGATCGTGATAAACCCAGAAGCGTTGCAGTTCTTGACACAAACCAGTGCGCCTGGCACCTACTACCATACCCTGTTCAAAGGCACTTAAATATTTTGTCTTGCCCATTCACCCTCTGAATGGCACACATACACAATCCATGTCTCAATTGTATCAAGGCTTAAAAATTGTTATTTAATCTGTCTCCTCCCTTTCATCTACACTGACTGTTGAAATAGATTTAACAAGTGACCTTATTAACTTCTTATGGCTGAAGGGGCAGTATTGAGTAGCTTGGATGAAAGGTGCACAGAGGTGCCCATATTAAACGGCCTGCTCCTTAGTCCCAGTTGTAATATATGCATATTATTATTCCTATTGGATAGAAAACACTCTGAAGTTTCTAAAACTGTTTGAATTATGTCTGTGAGTATAACAGAACTCATATGGCAGGCAAAAACCTGAGAAGTTCCACTTTCTGTTTGGATTGTTTCTGAGGTGTCAGATTTTCAACCATACTCTCAAATGAAATGACAGCGAGATATAGATGAGTTTTGTCAACAGTCAACAGAACTTTGTCTGATGACTCTAATGTGAAGGGGGGCCGAAGGAGACAGGAATGAGTAATCACTTCCACGGGCTGATCACGCATTCACCATGCGCCTTCACATGAGGAGGACCTCCGTTCCACCGCTCTTCTGAAGTCAATTTAATTTTCCGGTTGGAATGTTATTCAAGATGTATGTTAACAACATTCTAAAGATTGATTCAGTACATCGTTTGACATATTTCTACTGACTGTTACGGAACTTTTGGACATTTCGTCACGTTATAGTGGAGGCGCTTTCTGACTTTGGAATTGTTTACCGAAGGCGCGAACCAAAGTAGCTAATTGGACATAAATAACGGACATTATCGAACAAATCAAGCATTTATTGTGGACCTGGGATTCCTAGGACTACATTCTGATGAATTCATCAAAGGTAAGGTGTCACGCCCTGGCCTTAGTTATCTTTGTTTTCTTGATTATTTTAGTTAGGTCAGGGTGTGACATGGGGGATGTAGGTGTTTTTGTCATGTCTAGGGGTTTTGTCTAGTCTAGGTGTTTGTATGTCTATGGCTGCCTAGATTGGTTCTCAATTAGAGGCAGCTGTTTATCATTGTCTCTGATTGGGAACCATATTTAGGCAGCCATATTCATTGGGTATGTCGTGGGTGATTGTTTATGTGTAAGTTGCCTGTGTCTGCACTTATCATTATATAGCTTCACGTTCGTTTGTTGTTTTTGTAAGTCTGTTTAAGTATTCTTCGTTTCGTTATAATAAATAGAAGAATGTATTTATATCACGCTGCGCCTTGGTCCTCCTCTCTTCAACCATACGACGAACGTGACATAAGGAAACATTTATCATGTATTTTCTGGTTTCTGTTGAGTCCAACATGGCGGCTAATTTGGCTATTGTTCTGAGCTCCGTCTCAGATTATTGCATGGTTTATTTTTCCGTAAAAAAAAATTGAAATCTGACACAGCGGTTGCATTAAGGAGAGGTATATCTATAATTCCCATGGGTATAACTTGTATTATCATCTACATTTATGATGAGTATTTCTGTTGAAACGATGTGGCTATGCAAAATCGCTTGATGTTTTTGCAACTAGTGAATCTAACGCGCCAATGTAAACTCCGATTTTTTTATATAAATATGAACTTAATCAAACAAAACATGCATGTATTGTGTAACATGAAGTCCTGTGAGTGTCATCTGATGAAGATAATCAAAGGTTAGTGATACATTTTCTCTATTTCTGGTTTTTGTGAAAGCTATATTTAGCTGGAAAAATGGCTGTGCTTATTGTGGTTAGTGGTGACCTAACATAATCGTTTTCGCTGAAAGCACTACATTTGAAACCGGACACTTTGGTGGGATTAACAACAAGATTACCTAAGATCATTTAAAATGATATAAGACACATCTATGGTTGAGGAATTTTAATTATGAGATTTCTGCTTTTTGAATTTGGCGCCCTGCACTTTCACTCGCTGTAGTCATATCATCCCGGTAGCGGGATGGCAGCCATAAGAAGTTTTAAGGGATCAAAGCTTTCACCAGGATTCACCTGGTCTATGTCATGGAAAGAGCAGGTGTTCTTAATGTTTTGTCCACTCAGTGTATAGTTGTGTTTTTTACTCTCAGCCTCAAATAACAGTCATGGCTATGAAGACTCTGGATCAGCGTTATAGTAAATGTTTATTAAGAAACGCTGGAATAAGGCCACACCATGCTGGAGGGCTTGTAAAGGTACATTTAATCAAGGGTAAAAAGCCAGGATGTAGCCCTGGTCAACCATTAAAATGTTACACTTGGTGGGCTGTTTTCACTCTGTACCTCTTCACAGCTTTCAGCTAGGTTAATTAGTCCCTCACCCCTGTACTTAAGAAAGGCTGTGTTTTTAACCTTTGATCTTGTGTGTGTGTGCATGGGTGTGTCCATATGCACTGTCTGTTCTTCATCCATATATACTCAAACAAAATATTTGACGCCTTTTTCAGTTAACCTTTTGTCAATAGGGGGAGCAGTTAGCATTTATTTTTTCTGGGTGTTGCCAAATTAAACTGCCTCGTACTCAATTCTTGCTCGTACAATATGCATATTATTAATTCTATTGGATAGAAAACACTCTCTAGTTTCATAAACCGTTGGAATTATGTCTGTGGGTGACCCAGAACTCTTTCTACAGCGAAATCCATGACAGGTACTGCGAATGTCTGAGAGCGAAGCTCTGGTCTCAGATCAGTTTTTAAAGGTCTGTGTGTATCCTATGGAACGACATGAACTGCACCCGCCTTCCCCTGGATGTCAGTAACCAATGAGAAGTGGAATGGGCTTTATACGTAGCTCTCAGAGGTTATAAAAGGCCAAGGAGTGAGGTGCGCCATCTTTTCGACGCTGACCATTACGCAGAAAGGGACCTCAGGATGCCATTTTCAAACGCTTAGTTATCAACGTTAGATGTATCCGTCTGTAATTTAATTCGATATAGGTGTTAGAGACATCATAACGAAGCTATTTTAACCGAGTTATATCAGATTATGCGAGTATATTGCTATTTTTCGGAATTTCCTCAGTATTGCGTCTTGAGGATTTGGACACGTTGGGGCAAAATAGCTATTGTTAGCTATTGTTAGCTGCTATATCAGAAGTTGAATGCAACGTTTTACAACCAAGCAACGATTCTTTTGGACAAAGGACCACTTGGCCAAGATTCTGATGGAAGCTCGTCGAAAAGTAAGAGCTATTTATGATGTTATTCCGTTTTTTATGTGGAAAAATGTAAACTCAATAATGGCGATTAGTGACGCATTATTGCGGCACTAGTCTGGCTGTAACGCACACTGTATGTCTAGTAACGTTAATTTTAAAAATCTAACTCAGCGGTTGCATTAATAACTAATGCATCTTTCATTTCATGTCCAACCTGTATTTTTTTAGTCAAGTTTATGAATAGTTTTCGATAAAAATAGTTGTATTTTCAAAATGGCGCCGGGCAGATTGCTTGAGTAGTTGAACACTATTTCCATTGTGTAAGCACGATTTGTGCCGCTAAATATGCACATTTTCGATCAAACTCTATATGGATTGTGTAATATGATGTTACAGGAGTGTCATCGGAAGAATTCTGAGAAGGTTAGTGAAAAAATTAATGTATTTTGGTGATGATAACGCTATAGCTAATTTTGCCTTGAATCAATGCTCGGGTAACGTTTGCAAATGTGGTATGCTAATATAACGATTTATTGTGTTTTCGCTGTAAGACACTTTGAAAATCTGAAATATTGTCTGAATTCACAAGATCTGTGTCTATCCATTGCTGTGAGCTGTGTATTTTTAGAAATGTTTTATGATGAGTAAATTGGTAATACACGTTGCTCTATGTAGTAATTCTAGTCGCTTTGGGGAGATTTTGTGATGGTGGCTGCAATTGCAAACTATTGATTTATACCTGAAATATGAACATTTTTCTAACAAAACCTATGCTATACAATAAATATGTTATCAGACTGTCATCTGATGAGGTTTTTTTCTTGGTTAGTGGCTATCAATATCTTATTTGGCCGAATTGGTGATAGCACCTGATGGAGTAAGAAACTGATGGAGTTAGAAAAGTGGTGTATTTTGCTAACGGGGTTAGCTAATGTAATAAATACCATTTAAAATAACACAAGCATATTGCTATACATTGTTATAACTAACTTCTTTCTAAGCAGGGTTTCTCACAAACTCAATAAACAGATACAGAGACCCACACACACACCCAAGGACAGAGGGCTGACGTAAACCTTCATAAACACTGATAAGAAAAGGGTGCTTGGGTCCGCATTTCACGAGATAATAAGACACACACACACATACCAAGGACAGAGGGCTGACTACGCACACACAAAATCTCCTGCTTAGCTGAACATTTGGTAACAAAGAAACTTTTGCTGCAAGACTCAGAAGGATGACGCCCAGCTCATCAGGACCAATCTGAGAAGACAACACCCTGTCCAGAACCAACCAGAGGACCAGAACTTCCAGACTCAACCTTACTTTCTGTGCTGTATAAAATGTTCTATGCATTCTGTTATCTGGGCTTTTTCTGGAGGTTCTCTATGAGCTAAAGGAACGAGTCCGTATACGCTTGTACCAGATATCTTTACTCTTAAATTAAACTGTCGCTTGTCATACAATTTACCACCTTGTCTGAATCGATCCTTGACCGGCTCACCCTTCTCCATATCCAATTATCAACAGAAACTTGGTAAGCAGAGGATGGTTGTCTAGAGACCCGGTCCAGAGTGGTTGATTTGGGTGGGAGAGGGCGAGTTGGTGAAAGGACGGTTCACGGAGGACAGGTGAAATCTTTTGGGGGGGAGGACGACAGTTCTGCTCAACTCGGGAAACTGATCTTCTGGTCGACCATAAACAAGGTAAGCAAGACCTGTTAAATCAAACTTTGCATATTGTCGTATAGTCCTTCAAATTTCGATCAGTAGTACCGAGTCTGGGTAAGAATTCTTGTTTAAATTTATGTGTATAGATGACATGTGAAGGACAGTGAAGTAAACATATGTGGCCATAATTTTGTTCCGATAGTCCGGCGGCGACCGGTCCGGCTGAGTCCGGTAAGGGATAAAATTGTGTTAGGGTTCCGATAGGTCCGGCGGCGACTGGTCCGGCTGAGTCCGGTAAGGAACGATATTCCGATAGTCCGGCGGCGACCGGTCCGGCAGAGTCCGGTAAGGAATAGTTAAGGTTAATTAAGGAAGTCGTAGTCCTAAGTCCGGCGGCGACCGGTCCGATTAGATTCGGTAGGGAAATCTATTCCGATAGTCCGGCGGCGGACCGGTCCGGCAGAGTCGGTAAGGAATAGAATACTCTTAATTTGTGATAAAAAGAACTATTCAGATAGTCCGGCTGTGACCGGTGAGGAATATAGTAAGCACTATTCAATAGTCCGGCTATTCAGCCGGTGAAGGGTAGGCTTAAATTGGGATAGGGATTATTCAATAGTCCGGCTATTCAGCCGGTGAAGAATAGGCTTGTTCCATCCCCATTCATATAGTCCGGCTGTGACCGGTGAGGAGTGGGGTAAAGTTTGTCAAGACCTACTCAAATAGTCCAGGCTGTGACCGGTGAGGAGTAGTCTAGACTTATTCAATAGTCTGGGCGATTGTTCAGTGAAGAATAGTCTATTTGTGTTTTTAGGCGCCAGGTTGAAAGTATAAATGTTTAATGTTTAAGTGTGATGATATGTCTAAATACTAAGTAAAGTGTGAAATGTTTTAACATATTCGTGAGAATAGAAAGCGCGGACATTGGTTGGTTGCGCGTTCCATAACGCTGTTTAAAAACTACACACATTTACGAAATTCCGAGTGTACGAGGGAGGAGCTCTGAGTTTAGGCCAGAGTACTTGTCTCCAGGGATACATTGCTGGATTTATCCAGTGATGGGCTAAGTGCAGTCGGATAGTCAAACATCTACACTGATATTCGCACACACATTACCAAAACTACTCTGTATTAAATTCCACTGCATTTAAATAGAATAACAATATGACAACCCCAAATACTCCAAAGCTAAAATTTTAACGATTTTCTAGATCAGAAGATACAAGACAGGTCAGGGGAAAAGAACAAGACTGGAAGAGTCATACCTGGTCCACCAAGAGAGGGAGGTCATATGCCCGCTCTTGATGTAAATATGTGAAAAAACTGACGGAACTTTTCTGCCGCTCTCTCCCAAACAGATTCACAAGGTCCGAGAGGGGGAGCTGCCAGGAGGCACGCCACCACTGAATGTAAAATGGTGACTGGGTGGGGGGTTAAAGTCCACAAGAGAAGTGGCTGGAACCCAGGTGGACTGAACTGTACGAAGTGAAGGAGGTTACTTCACACTCAGTTCAGGTCAAAGGTAAATCAGGCGCACCTTGGCACCACCTCAACATTGCACTCCAGCACCAACTCCTTCCAGAATTTTGACTGAGGTCAGGGGTGACTTGTGTGCCCTAAATTCGACACCAAATTCAGATCCCTTAGTTTGTGAGAATGTGGAGGAGGACTCCCAGTCACACGAACTAAGGAATCTCGCCGTGGAAACGGGATATCTCCCTCCCTGGGCGAGATTAGGGATATCTGGCCCCCTTATTTGTGATATTCCTTCACACAACTCATAACTCTTAGAATAGTTGGGGGTGGAGAGCTGTACAGAGAATGGACAGAAGATGGCAGTATGCAGCACTCAACGGTCTCCCAGCAAACGGGGAGCCTGTTTGAATGCTGGAGACAGAGAAAAACTTAAAACAATTCGGAGTAGAGAGAATACATTTAATAACTTATTTAGGTTAAATTTACAGACTAATGATATTATTGTTATGGATTGGCTGACATGCGATATAGATTTAGCGAAGTATATGGTAAGTTTACACTTTGGAATGGAGAAAGTTGAGAAGTTGATTTTACTTATACGATAGTTTTGCTGCTAAACTTAGTTGGAGTAACTAGCTGTTTTGCCTAGAGGCATGAATAAGACAGTCATTTTTGGTATTATATTGGCTAGTTGCTGCGTTCTAAACACAGGTTGAGCGCTAGTAAATGCATATCTTTATTTGAACTATACTAATCTATTTGATAAAAGTATTAAACCTGTATATTTAACATTAGAGGGAAAATGTGTACATTATAGCTTTGAGATACTTTTCAAAAGTTGCTGAAAGTTATTGGTTTTTGTTTAGGTAACACCAGAGAATTCGAACAATAAGTAAACGTGTTCCAAAACGTGATCTGTTTTCATTATGGGGAACAATGACCGGCCCGCAGAGTAGAATGGCGGGCATGAGAGTTTTTAAAGGGGACAGTGTACGTTTATCACAGTTGTATGGTTAGTACATGAAACATCGGGGGAAATTTTAAAACGAATGATTTAAGGGTATTATCATAATTATTAGGTTTTGTTTTTGTGGTAAACGTTTGGGTTAAGGGGTTTTCCGTGTTCCCAGAGACAAGATATCTTAAAAGAATACACTCATATTGGAATAGGAGTTTTACTTTGAGTTTTATTTAGGCAAGGGACTTTGTTAAGATAAAGGGTTCTTTTGGTATGTCTAGATATGGTATGGACACGAATGTAGGTGTAACCTTTTTGACCTCTTTTCGTTGCATTTTCCTGTGACTTGATCAATCACGGGGGGATGTAGTGAGAATAATGAAATTGTGGTCATTTGGGAATACTAGTTTTGAGGTAAATTGATATAATAGAATTTATAACTCTTGACCATAATTGTAGTTTTTAACCACAGAGGAGTCAGGATTCTCTTTTTAAACATTGGCTATGACGGTTTTGAATGGGCTGTTATTGAATTGGTTTTGAACAGGAGATATTTTAAGCCTATAGGGCATGGAAATAAAAGTGATAGAGAGCTTATTAGTAAAGAAAGGAATTTATATGGTTAGCATTTGTTTTGGCCATAAGAAGATAGAGATAGGTTTATTAAGGTTATGTAAGGACTTTAGAGATTGACACTATAAGACATGTTGTTAATTTTAAATCCATTTGGGATAGATAAAGTCAAAACAGTGAGACACTTAGTTAATATTGCAAAAGAACACATAGTTGTTATTGACTATTCTTAGAAAAAGGCAGAGACAGATGGGTCTACCCCGCACTGTTGAGACCTTGAAGGTTTGAGAGTAGAGTGGGGAGGGTGGACCAGGAAATGAGCAAGGTAGGCTGTGACATAGATAGGACAGAAGGGGGTTAACACATATAAGCAGCACAGATACATTTTAAAGTAGATAAGTCACTTGACAGAGAATTGGAAAAGAATAGATATGAATGTACGCCCAAGGGAGAATTGGATTTCTATATTATAATGTACTAAGTCTATGAGTAGGTAAGGTTGATACCTGCCAGAGCCAGGTATCAAACGGGGGAGGGGTACATTGTGGTATAGGATAGGATGGGGCCTATTGGATAATAAACTAATTTAAAATTTAAAATTCTAGCTAAAAAATAGGCATAGAATTAAATAATATATTCAGATAGAACAAATGAGAAACTGTTTGTAAACAAACCTGTATGTCCAAGATTTTATGCATTGCAGGTGAATTAAAGGAGAAGGTCATTCACAACGACCTGGGGCATATCGCACTTGGAGGTGAGACACACTGACACTGTCGAATGATCACAGAGTTAAGGAGAAGAACCGTTACTAAATAGAGTTCGGGATCAACTCCTAATGAAGAATTCCCTGCCCCCGACCTTTCCTCACTGTGTTTTGTTCATAGAAGTGAAAGTGTTGCTTGGTCTCTGGCTGATGATGTGTTCTCTGGGAGAGGGTGGGGCTTTGCAGGACTGCTTGTAGTCCTGAGCTGTCTGTTTGGGATACGATGGAGATGTTACCATCACAGTACTGCCAGAACCACCACCAGTTCCAACGGACCAGGGTTCAGCCGGCCGCCTCACCACTTCAAGACCAAGTCCCACCGCCATCACCTAAGCTCTACAATCTGGTATAGGTAATAAATGTAAAAGACATTCTCAGATAGTGACCAATTGGGGACTGATTCTGGTTATGAGGGAAGGGAGAAATGTGGTTGGCCTATAAAACACTTAATAGAAAGGACTGTGTCGTATGCTGGACATGCCAGACCTATTCTGGACTGCTCCACCCAATTTGTCCTAAGTAATGGGGAAGGTTGGATGTGCATATTGGAAAGTTTAAGCCAATTCAACCCTGTGTAAAACTCTGAGTCTTGTGTTCCCAGAAGTCCGTCCCCAGAAGACACCATGGGGGGTTAAGGCATATGGGGATATTACAGCTGTAACACTGGTACAGGTAGAGGTATAGACTATGGGAGGTTCCCTACTGCTGCCTGCATCACATATGTCACTATTAACTAGAGGTGTTGCTGATGTATGGTGGATGTGTGGACCTGCCAGGCGGTTGACCCCATTTTTGAAAGGAGATTATCAGGGAACATGTGTTTTGGCCAGTCTGATAAACACCATTGCCTATTATTGAGGTTACAGCTAACCAACTTTTGTGGAGCTGCACATGACAGAGGCTTGAGACCACCCAGGAGACGGCAGAAACGTGACGCTCCTTGGTCCGAGGGTACAGATAACATTCACACCAACCTGTTGGGGGTCCCCAATAGGGGTCCCCCACGAATTCCAGACATTAAACAGGAATGATGGCCTGTGGCATCTGATGCCCATCATTGGCCCAGCTATTGTTGATGCTAAGCATAATGCCTGGATCAATTATATCTACTATAATTAATGATGATTTGTTAATACACCCACACAGCACTTACGGGGATGGCTGAATAATTGGATGCTACCTTTCAAACCAGTAGACAAAATAGACTAGCACTGGACATGATTCTGGCCGACCAGGGAGGTGTATGTAACAATACTAGTCCGGATGGGAGCATTTCAAAAGCTCTGAGTTGGGTTGGCAAGGTATCGGTGGAGGGGGGGGGTCTTGCAGGTGTGGGAGGAGAGTGGACTGTTCCCCTGCTGGGTGGTTGGTTTGGTAAGTACACTGCGGTGATGATTACTGGATTTCTGACCCTAAGTTGTTGTTTTTCGTATGCTCATGTTCCGTAATGCCTGTATCATACCTTGTTTGAAGAAGTCTGTTACAGATGTGGAAAGGGCCTATGGTATGATGCCGCTGCTTGATGCTCCAGTTGGAGAGGCTGATACGAAATCAAGCTTTCGCAGGAGAGTGGGCCTGACAGAGGAGGACCCTTGGTTCGCTGTAGTTGATGTTGTCGAATGAATTAAAAAAGTGATGTTGTCCTCCCTGTTGTGAAGGTTTGAAGTTCCCGGGTGGCGACGAGCCCACCTGATACAGGTTGTATAGAGGGATGGACCTGAGGGTTTAACCTTTCAGTAGTTCTTGGGAGTGGTCTCCTTTTGGTCCTTGCTCATCCTTATTGGTGACTGAGGAGGCTGGAAAGGGCCACCCACCAGAGCTGTGTGGTATGTATGGGAGCCCGTCCACTCCTTCGCATTGTACCGGCTACCTTACCTGACGTATGTCTTCTTCCTGTTATGAAACATGACAACCCAACTGCCAACTGCTCCGTATGGGACAAGTTTTACCCTATTGTTAAAAGTACTAGAAAGGGCCCCGATGTTTTCTTCTCGGGTTGCCAGGGGCTAATTTCACTTGTATGAATATGTACCTTGGCCCTCCAATGCTGGGAGCATTACCTTATGAATGGTGTAATAACACCCATAATCCTAATGCCCCTTTCCAACCTGTGTCTAGAGCTGATGTCTGGTGGTGGTGTGGAGGAAATCATCTATATGGACCGCCTGCCAGGGAATGCCACTGGTCTTTGTGCTCTTGTCTCTCTGCTTCTTCCTGTTTCAGTGTATCCTATGGAAGTAAAGGACCTGATGGCCCGTGTAGAGAGGGACGGGGATTTATCCCGGTCCAAAAGATCAACAGGAGTGGATCCTGGAGACCCCACCTATCTTGACGCCATAGGAGTCCCTAGGGGGGTGCCAGATAAGTATAAACTAGTAGACCAGGTTGCAGCCGGTTTGAATCATCAGTGTGCTGGTGGTGCACCATTAATAAAAATGTTGACAGGATCAACTATATCCATTTTAATGTCCAAAAACTAGGCAATTGACCCAGCAATGGCTTTGAGGCGGTACATGGCCAATTGGCGGCTACCAGCTTGATGGCCTTCCAAAAACCGCATTGCAGTAGACATGCTACTCTCTGAGAAGGGAGGTGTATGCTCTATGTTTGGTGAACAGTGTTGCACCTTTATACCTAACAACACCGCCACTGATGGTAAGCCTGACCATTGCCTTAGAAGGCTGTGAGGACTCTTAATGGTTAAGATGAAATCCCATTCTGGTGTAGACACCTCCATGTGGGATTCCTGGATGGATGCTTTTGGGAATATAAAACCCTGGTGTCCTCAATTTTGGTTTCTATCTCAGTGTTTGCAGCCATTTTGGTTTTGTGTGGTTGCTGTTGCATACCATGCATTCGTTCACTCACCACTAGGGTCATATCTAAAGCCATTGACCCACACCCTTCCCAGATGTTTCCTTTGCTGGCCGATGAGGACCCTTTGGCGTTTGAGGAGGATACTTTCGCTTAGACTTTTTGCTTGATCGGTTTATGTCACGTCTCTTAGGAGACGTGAAGAGAGGGAATTAAAACTTTTTCCTTTTGCCTGTTCACAAACTTTACATTTTTTAAAGAGGACAGTACACACACACTTACACACACCAACTGATTAATTGACTGCTGAATGTATATTTGTTATCTTGCTTTGTTTGCTCTTTTCCATAGTATGTCTATCTCTGATAAGCTACCCAGAAAGGGTTGAAAATAGCTCGTATTAATATATGTAGCCTTAGAAATAAGGTTCATGAAATCAATAACTTGCTACATCAGATAACGCCCTCCATTTGGCAAATCTGACCATAATTCCGTTCTCCTGATTCCCTGCTTACAAGCAAAATTTAAGCAGGAAGCACCAGTGACTAGATCAACAAAAAAGTGTTCAGATGAAGCAGATGCTAAGTTACAGGACTGTTTTGCTAGCACAGACTGGAATACTGTTCCGGGACTCCTCCAATGGCATTGAGGAGTACACCACATCTGTCATTGGCTTCATCAATAAGTGCATCGATAACGTCGTCCCCACAGTGACCATACGTACATACCCCAACCATAAGCCATGGATTACACCCAGCATCCGCACTGAGCTAAAGGCTAGAGCTGCCGCTTTCAAGGAGCGGGACTCTAACCCGGAAGCTTATAAGAAATCCCGCTATGCCCTCCGACAAACCATCAAACAGGCAAAGCATCAATACAGGGACTGATAGATCGAGTCGTACTACACCAGCTCTGTCCTGCAATCTCTAGTTTTGTCTTATCTTGATTATGGTCCAGTCGTGTTGTTGAGTGCTGCACAGAAAAACCTTAGTTAACCTGTTTGGGGTGCAGCCCGACACCGGTACACTTATGACAACATCCAGCTCAAGTGCAGGGCGCGAAATTCAAAAGATATTTTTTTTTAAATATTTAACTTTCACACATTAACAAGTCCAATACAGCATATGAAAAGGTACACATCTTGTGAATCCAGCCAACATGTCCGATTTTTAAAATGTTTTACAGGGAAGACACAATATGTAAATCTATTAGCTAACCACGTTAGCAAAAGACACCACTTTCTTACTCCATCAGTTTTTTACTCCATCAGTAGCTATCACAAATTCGACCAAATAAAGATATAAATAGCCACTAACCAAGAAACAACTTCATCAGATGACAGTCTGATAACACATTTATTGTTATAGCATATGTTTTTGTTCGAAAAATTTGCATATTTCAGGTATAAATCATAGTTTACATTTCAGCTACAATCAGAAATTGCACCGAAAGCAGCCATAATATTTACAGACACCAACGTCAAATACCTAATTACTCATCATAAAACATTCTGAAAAATACATAGTGTACAGCAATTGAAAGACAGGCATCTTGTGATTCCAGACAATATTTCCGATTTATCAAGTGTTTTACAGCGAAAACACAATATAGCGTTATATTAGCGTAGCCACAATAGCCAGAAACACTTGGGCGCCCACGACCAGTTCACATGCACGACAGATATTAGAAATAGCATCATAAAATGTTTCTTACTTTTGGTGATCTTCCGTCAGAATGTTGGGACAAGGTGTCCTTTGTCCAGAACAGTCGTTGTTTGGATCTGGAACGGCAAATTTCCCTCTTGATTTAGCATGGGCACTTGCCAAGTGGCACGGATCTCTCCAACGTCAACAAAGTCAGAGAACGGAACACGGCAAAACTCCCGAAAAAATTTCAATAATCTGATTAAACTATATTGAAAAAACATACTTTACGATGATATGGTCAAATGTATCAAATAAAATCTAAACCGGAGATGTTAGTCGTCCATAACGACAGCTAAACAGAAGGCAAATCCATGTCCCCTTTCGCGCGCTCCAGAAACAGGAAATGGACGGTCACATCATACAAAGAGCTTTAATTCCACCTCAGACCAAGATAAACACGAAATTTCTTCTCTCACCGCCCTCTTGACAACCAGGGAAGGGTATGAAGGTACGTAGACTCTTACGTGTCATGCCCATGTATAGGCAGGAAGTTGAACAGAGCATCGATTTCTGACATTCCACTTCCTGGTCAGGAAATGTGCTGCAGAATGAGTTCTGTTTCACTCAGAGAAATAATTCAAACGATTTTAGAAACTAGAGAGTGTTTTCTATCAATAGTAATAATAATATGCATATTGTACGAGCAAGAATTGAGTACGAGGCCGTTTGAAATGGGCACGATTTAACTGGCTACTCAATACTGCCCTTGCAGCCATAAGAAGTTAAGCTGCAGCTGGCCCAGAACAGTGTGGCACATCTTGCTCTTCATTGTAATCAGACTCAGTTGGCTAAGAGTTGAGGAAAGACTGACTGCATCACTTCATTAAAAAAACATTTATTTTCTCCTGTATTAACTAGGCAAGTCAGTTAAGAACAAATTCTTATTTACAATGACGGCCTACCCCGACCAAACCCTAACCCGGACAACGCTAACTAAAAAAAAATGGGAGCACCAATGCTACCAATGATATATTTTTTTAGAGCCCTGGTTACACAACACCATGTATACATGTATCTCACTTAGTGCTGAGCAATTAACCAAAATTTGTGTATAAAAAATATTTGTAAACAACTAATTGACCAATGTCAGTTTTCTAGAGATAAATCAGAACCAGCCTGAAATGTGCGAGTGTGGTAGGGAGTTGTGTTTTCAATAGGCCAAAATTTTACTTAGTTTAGCGCATAAAACTACAATGACCATAATCCATTGCGCATCTTTTTTTCCGATCTGTTTCTTTTATGCCTGCGGAAGAGACAGATTCTTTTATGCCTGCGGAAGAGACAGAAGAATGCGTGTGATCGTCAGGAGATATAGAGACCAGCTGTTGCTTCGTAAGGTATCTCTACCTGAAAATACATGATCTAAGTGATTGATAGTTGGTATTCAGTAGTCATAAAATAATGCCTTATTTATTTTGAAGAACTACAAAATTGTGATTTTGTCAGACAGTGTAGTCAGCAGCTCTATAGAGATGAGATGATGACTTGGAATGAAATAATAAAGTAATCAAATAAAACAAATTTAATATACACAACAACTGAAACGTTGGTAATTACATTTTGCATCTGAGCTCCTAGAGTGTGCGGCTCTCTTTATTTTTAGGTTTTCTACTCTGCTAGCCGCACCTCGCCCTAAATAGGTGTGCGTTTCTTTTTCTTCTAGAATGTGTACATATTTAGCTGTTCAGCAGACAGGGTGAATGAAAAAGGTTATACTCCACATAGAGGGAATCTGCATAGAATGCCTAGAATTTGTCTACCATCAACAAAATCCCCAATTTAACCCGTCATGCAGCCAGATATTGCTTTATCTATGTGTTGACCATCCCATGTCTTCCAGTGTTCAAAGGTGCTGCATATATTGGGGTGCTAATGTCCACACTAATTTTTCTGTGCTTCATCTGGTCCAAGCCCTCCATGGTACAGCCAAGACCAAGGCTTTCAAAAGTATTTGGGTACAGGATTATTTTATAACACTCATAACAATAGGTTATCACTATAGTCATTTCTTACGAAATCTTAGAGGAACATGGATGGTATAAAATATTTTTCTTCTTGTCTGCTGCATCACTTTACATTTTAAGGCGTATTTGAAGAGTGAAAAAACTCAAACACAAGTAAGTATAACACCGAAAGTAATCTACAGAAGCATTTTTTTTGTAAAATAGAGAACTGAAAGCCTATAATTACATACTACTGGAACCAGTGCATAAAATGAACAACTGCCAACCGCCAAATGCGGTTGATATAGGTATTGGCGGGTATAGAAATACAATCCTATATCCCAATTTGCGCAGAAACAATACCTGACAGGGGAGCTGTGCGCACTGAGTGAGTGCTGATAGATTCATATTTGGAGACGTTGCGCACAGGCATAAAAGTCGGTCTAATTTACTCTAGTGAAACTTTGTCCTCGTGTTTCTTGGATATTTACATTGTTTTGTTAACAAGCTAGGTTGTTTCCAACTTTAGTTTGAGTCTGTTGCTTCAACTGATAGCGAAGAGATGACCTACTCAGATCCCAATCTCACACACACATACAAACACAGGCTCGAGCAGTGTTGCCAACTAATTTTCAGGGTAAGTTGCTAGAGGCAGATTGATTTGTTGCAAAAAGTTGCTAAATGACGTTGTGATGTCATTGCGTGATAACGTAGAATTGCGTCATTACATTGAATACACAATAACGTTACTCAAATTGACTGGCCCAGCTCGGCAAAAAATATGATTTTTTTCAGGTACAGACTCCAACTCTTTTCTGTACTTCTTGCTGTACAATTTTGATTGAGACATGTTGATTTGATGTTGTAAGTTCTGTTCAAGATCAAACATTCGTGAGCAACTATATTCATTGGGTTTGGCTCGTCGAACCGTACTACTGCTGCTGCAGTCAGCCAACAATGATTTGCAATTTGCTGAAATTGCAGCTGGCCTGCTGTTGCCTGTGCACGAGCTAAGCGCCTGCTGCTGACATCACTCACAATGCACTTTTGCAGCCAGGCACGTGTGTTGTGACTGAGTGTGTGACAGAGAACATAGTTTTTGTGTAATTTAGAGGGAAATTGCGTGAATTTTAGCGTTTGAGTCACTTTTCAAAAGTTGCTAAAAGTTCCAAATCAATTTTTAAAAGTAGCTAAATTTGTTGCTAGGTGCTGTTTAAAATAAAAGTTGCCAGGGTAGTCTAAAAAGTTGCTAAATCTAGCAACTAAATTGCTAAATTGACATCACTGGGCTCGAGTGACCCCATTACCACGGTAACCTCCTGCCCTTAAAGGGGCAGCTGAACATTTTGTCTCTGATATTTTGGTTAAATGTAATACAATTGAGCAAAATGGCGAACAAAATATTTTGGCTGGTAAAAGATCTAAGTGGCTGGTAGATTTTTACATCTACCTGCCACAGTGGCTGGTGGGCCAAAAAGTAAAATGTTTGCCCTGACTGGAGTGATTTCACTCTTAAATTAACTAATCAAACAGTTAATTAACTGAGAATGTTGCTTTAGGTTGTCCATTAGTTACCCTCTTTCAGTGCTTTTCCAGTAATGCAACCTATCAATTTGCTCAGTCAGGGTCCTATTAATACCCTCAAGGATGTAGTGGGGTTCATAACAAAACCATTACTAAATGGCATCCTCTTTTTTTCAATATGCTCAATACTTTGATGCTCCCATCGGTGAAGGTAACACATTAATCATGACACAGAAATAATTTATTTAATGAACATTTAATTAAACAAAACTAAATAAATGTGATAAATGTGATGTGATGTCAAGCAGCTGTCCTAATCTATCACTAATGAGCACAGTAATTCCCTCACAGTAGAAATTGACCTAAACTCATAATCATCGCTTATTGATAAATGTAAATAATGCAGTTTTGTTATGTCAATATGGAAAAGATGGCTAATTGAATCTCAATTGATACATCAATACTTCAGGGTGACATGACAAAACAATTTAAGTAAGACATCCTTTTGTCATTCTCATACATGATTGATCATTAATTTGATCTGTGGGAAAATAGCCCAATGCCTGCAGGCCGTTAGATTTCTAAAGAGTCAGAATGGGTAGGGCACGGCTATCCAGACAGTTAAATACTTCTGCAACAGCCCGGATATGAATGGCTTTGCATGTTAAAATGTTTTTATTTATTTATTTAATCTTTATTTAACTAGGCAAGTCAGTTAAGAACAAATTCTTATTTACAATGACAGCCTACCTAAAATGGCATGTTTTATGTATAAAAACTCATTGTCCATCTCAATAACCAGAGCAAGTTGAACAACCTCGAACCAAATGTGTCATCAAAGTGAATGTCCACCAACTAACTTTGTCTTTCTTGTAAGAAGTGGTGTGGCGAATATAGTCGGACCCAGGATCTGCTTCGATGGCAAGACGTGAGTAGAGAGAGTGAGGTACTGAGAACAGGTCCATTTGGAACTGAGCACACATCTCAATTTAACTGCTGCAGATGGCAGTAGAAACTAAATTTGTGTCATTGTCGCCCAGTTTGTTGTACTGAGATCCTAGAGCAAGGGCTAACTACAAATTAATAGAAAGTGTAATTCTGTATAAATGTCTGTTCCCTAACAGTCTTAACTACCTGACTTTCCTCGTCTCTCATTCTGCATGACCCTTGATCTGAAAATGAATAAAACAATCGAAAGAAATTCATGATCAAGGTCAATTACCCATTCAGGAAGGGAGTAGAAGAGGATAAATATACTATTCCAAAGTATTGAGACGTAGCAAGGGAATGTATACTGTACAGTATGAAATAGTGTGTCATAGTGTAATATGACACCTTTTAGTCTTTATAGCATCATGAGTGGCATTTACAACAACATCGGGGTTGGGCTGAATATTATCCTTGTGAATGGTGAGTTGCATTTATTACTGTGTAATAAAAACATTTACTATGGCACTATGCCAACTTTTAAGTATTTTAGTAAGTACATTCAAATATCTTTTGTCTTCCAATGTGAAAGGGGGGAGTTTGAAAAGATTGGTTCCTTCAACATGTATTCTGAAAATAAGTGCCTCTGCCCTTATGAAAAAAAGAAACTTGAAATTTGCTGATTCACATGTGAAATAGCTGTGTTCAGATGTTGAGCTTAATTTTTTCACATGTAAAACCACCTTTACACATGTGAGGACAATAACATGCTTTCACTTCACGTGAATTGTGAAATTCACATGTGAAAATGCAAGTTTTCACAATTTTCACAATCACATTTGAAAATCCCATGTGATGTTTCACATGTTACAAAACTCCACATGTGAAAATCCAATTTGCAGTTTCACATGTTAAAAAACTCCACATGTGGAAATCTCACTTATACGGTGCATTCGGAAATTATTCAGACCCCTTGACTTTTTCCCCTCATCAATCTTCACACAATAGTCCATAATGACAAGGCAAAAACAGGTTTTTAGCAAAAAATTTGCACCTTTATTGAAAAAATATATAATTATTCAGACCCTTACTCAGT
>NW_024058229.1:0-35000 GCF_016432855.1 Salvelinus namaycush
CTTGGGTTTTGATTTGGATAGAGGGAGCGAGAAAGCGACAGTGAGATTGAACCAGGAGAGATGGAGAGACTGAAAAGAGATCTCTCTATTAAAACAGACAAATGGCATTTACATTTACAGTTAGTGAGTCATTTAGCAGACGCTCTGATCCAGAGAGACTTACAGTTAGTGAGTCATTTAGCAGACGCTCTGATCCAGAGAGACTTACAGTTAGTGAGTCATTTAGCAGACGCTCTGATCTAGAGAGACTTACAGTTAGTGAGTCATTTAGCAGACACTCTGATCCAGAGAGACTTACAGTTAGTGAGTCATTTAGCAGACACTCTGATCCAGAGAGACTTACAGTTAGTGAGTCATTTAGCAGACACTCTGATCAGAGAGACTTACAGTTAGTGAGTCATTTAGCAGACGCTCTGATCCAGAGAGACTTACAGTTAGTGAGTCATTTAGCAGACGCTCTGATCCAGAGAGACTTACAGTTAGTGAGTCATTTAGCAGACGCTCTGATCCAGAGAGACTTACAGTTAGTGAGTCATTTAGCAGACGCTCTGATCCAGAGAGACTTCTAGTTAGTGAGTCATTTAGCAGACGCTCTGATCCAGAGAGACTTACAGTTAGTGAGTCATTTAGCAGACGCTCTGATCCAGAGAGACTTACAGTTAGTGAGTCATTTAGCAGACGCTCTGATCCAGAGAGACGTACAGTTAGTGAGTCATTTAGCAGACGCTCTGATCCAGAGAGACGTACAGTTAGTGAGTCATTTAGCAGACGCTCTGATCCAGAGAGACTTACAGTTAGTGAGTCATTTAGCAGACGCTCTGATCCAGAGACTTACAGTTAGTGAGTCATTTAGCAGACGCTCTGATCCAGAGAGACGTACAGTTAGTGAGTCATTTAGCAGACGCTCTGACCCAGAGAGACGTACAGTTAGTGAGTCATTTAGCAGACGCTCTGATCCAGAGAGACGTACAGTAGTGAGTCATTTAGCAGACACTCTGATCCAGAGAGACTTACAGTTAGTGAGTCATTAGCAGACGCTCTGATCCAGAGAGATCTTACAGTTAGTGAGTCATTTAGCAGCGCTCTGATCCAGAGAGACTTACAGTTAGTGAGTCATTTAGGCAGACGCTCTGATCCAGAGAGACTTACAGTTAGTGAGTCATTTAGCAGACACTCTGACCCAGAGAGACGTACAGTTAGTGAGTCATTTAGCAGACGCTCTGATCCAGAGAGACTTACAGTTAGTAAGTCATTTAGCAGACGCTCTGATCCAGAGAGACGTACAGTTAGTGAGTCATTTAGCAGACGCTCTGACCCAGAGAGACTTACAGTTAGTGAGTCATTTAGCAGACGCTCTGATCCAGAGAGACGTACCGTTAGTGAGTCATTTAGCAGACGCTCTGACCCAGAGAGACGTACAGTTAGTGAGTCATTTAGCAGACGCTCTGATCCAGAGAGACGTACAGTTAGTGAGTCATTTAGCAGACACTCTG
Source organism: Salvelinus namaycush (assembly GCF_016432855.1). Classification (NCBI taxonomy): domain Eukaryota; kingdom Metazoa; phylum Chordata; class Actinopteri; order Salmoniformes; family Salmonidae; genus Salvelinus; species Salvelinus namaycush. Next base: position 1,494 of record NW_024058229.1, read on the forward strand.
ATCCAGAGAGACTTACAGGAGCGACGAGGGTTAAGTGCTTTGCTCAAAGGCACACTGACAGATGTTCTTATCTAGGCTGTTTGGGGATTCAAAAGAGCCCAATGCTCTTAACTGCTAGGCTTCCTGTCATGAGCAAATCTGGGATCTGTTTTGACATCCTGGATTTAGTTAGTTAGGATAACCCAATGTCATGTGTAAACAAAAGTAAGAAGAGCAGATCTGGGGTCAGTTTTGACATCCTGGATTTAGTTAGTTAGGATAACCCAATGTCATGTGTAAACAAAAGTAAGAAGAGCAGATCTGGGGTCAGTTTTTACCTTCTAATGGTTAAGGTCTGAAAGCAGTCAGTCAGGGAATTTCTATATGGGTTTATATATATACTCAAATTACAGTATGCCAATGACTTAATTAGACGCTTTGGAGAATGACTGTGGGGGAATGCTGGGAAACGTTGCTGTGTGGTATGTGCGTGCGCCTGATTGGTTCTTTACGATGTCTTCTTCAAAAGAGATGTCTGCCTCCCCAATCTCTGTGTGACACCACACTAGACAGATTATCAAGGCTAGAATTACATTGACCACAGTGAACACACACACACACACACACACACACACACACACACACACACACACACACACACACACACACACACACACACACACACACACACACACACACACACACACACACACACACACACACACAAGTCAAAAAGTCAACTGTAAATCATCTCTCCTCTCTCTTTCTCTCTCTCTCTCCTCTCCCCTCTCTCTCTCCCTTTAGGAGGGTACTAGAGGAGGCTCCTCTGATGACTAAAGCTCTGAGAGAATCTCAGATGAAGGATAAGATGGACAGATACCCCCGAGTGAGTTGTGTGGGTGGATGTGTGTTCGCCCGTGTGTGTGTCAGATACCCTTGAATTTCTCCTACATTTGCATGGAATCGAACACTAACCTGGAGGTGGATGCCAATAGTGGTCCTAAATCTGTTACTACGGTAACATTAACAATATAATAATGTGTGTGTGTGTCCAGGTAGTTCTGAGGGTCCAGTTCCCTGACAGACGTGTTCTACAGGGATTCTTCAGACCTCTAGAGACAGGTAGATCTTTCTCTCTCCCTCTATCCTTCAATCTCTCTTCCTCTCTCCCTCTCTTTCTCTATCTCTCAATCTCTCGCTCTTCCTCTCTCCCTCTCTCTGTCTCCTGTTATTAGTAACTCTGTGTTGACTCTAGAGGCAGGTAGTTGATATCTATCTGACATTAGAGTCAAACTGGAACTGATGTGATGGAATAACCAGGTGGTTTTCAACTGTCCGTCCAGTTGCTGCTCTGAGGCACTTTGTGAAGATCCACCTGCAGGACCCCCAACTACCCTTCTACCTGTGTGAGTATCGTTACTCTCTCCGTCTCTCTCTCTCTCGCTCCATCTCTCTCAATCAACTTTATACTGAACACAAATATAAAAGTTACATGCAACAATTTAAATGATTCTAATGAATTACAGTTCATATAAGGAAATCATTCAATTGAAATACATTTTAGGCCCCAATCTGTGGATTTCAGTCAGCACACTCCCTCCACTTGAGACTTCTGTGGCGTTGTGTTGTGTGACAGACCTGCACATTGTAGAGTGGTCTTTTATGTGTAATGATCATGCTGTTTAATCAGCTTCTTGATAGGCCACACCTGTCAGGTGGATGGATTATCTTGGCAGAGGAGAAATGCTCACTAACAGGGATGTAAACACATTATTGCAAAACAGTTTAGAGAAATACGCTTTTTGTGCGTATGGAACATTTTTGGGATATTTTATTTCAGCTCATGAAACATAGGGCCAATACTACATGTTGTGTTTTACGGGGACCGCCAGGAGTCCTGAGGCATGGGCCCTAGAGCTCAGGTCCTCAGGGGGGAGGGACGGGGACCGCCAGGAGTCCTGAGGCATGGCCTTAGAGCTCAGGTCCTCAGGGGGGAGGGACGGGGACCGCCAGGAGTCCTGAGGCATGGCCTTAGAGCTCAGGTCCTCAGGGGGGAGGGACGGGGACCGCCAGGAGTCCTGAGGCATGGCCTTAGAGCTCAGGTCCTCAGGGCGAGGGATGGGGGGAGAGAGGGAGATTAGAATCTCTCCATCTCTCTCTCTCATTTTGGATATAAAATTATCCTTTCCTCTCTTCCAGTCATTGCTCCTCCTAAAACCATTCTGGAGGACCCAACAGCCACCCTCTTCCAGGTAAGGTTCCTGTCACATATCCCCCCCCACAGGAATGAAATTGGACTGGTAAACTTTGTTTATTGTTGCTCCAAGCAGTGTAAAGTATTAATTAGGGTTCTAGTGGGTTTGAAACAGCATGGAGACGTCACATGAACCTTACACAATAACAACACAACACAAGGAATTCTCATGTGCTTTAGAAAAATAAATGTCTCTCTCTCTGTGTCCATTTTCTGCCCTACTGACCTTCACCACTGTTTGATCTGGGGTGAGGAGAGAGAGAGACGGGGGGGGGGTGAGTGAAGGGGGGGCAGTGTCTGATGTGTGAGGTTGCAAGGGTTAGATTCACAGGGAGTGTAGAGATTGCCATGATTACACCCTTAGAAGTACACACCAGTCTGGAGAGATATTCTGGAGCCATCACACACACAGACAATCTTCAATCACTTTGTGTCATGTCACAGAAGGAATGTTTCCCATCCCAACATCCCTTTGATAGCAGCCCTCCCCTCTATCTCCCCCCGGCCTATTGAGACGTCCAGTGCCAAAGGGAGCATGTTGTGCCCAGGGAGAGAGAGGTGGAATGTCTGTTATCCCATTGCTACACATTGTTTCTTGTTCAGTCTCTAATAATAGTCATTAACAGCTCTGTCCATAATAGAAACCAGAGGGACTAGAGAGAGGAGGGAGAGAGAGGACAGAGGGGAGAGGGAGAGAGAGGGAGGGAGGGAGAGAGAGGGAGGGAGGGAGAGAGAGGGAGGGAGGGAGAGAGAGGACAGAGGGGAGAGAGAGGACAGAGGGGAGAGAGAGGACAGAGGGGAGAGAGAGGACAGAGGGGAGAGAGAGGACAGAGGGGAGAGAGAGGACAGAGGGGAGAGAGAGGACAGAGGGGAGAGGGAGAGAGAGGGAGGGAGGGAGGGAGGGAGAGAGGGAGAGATGGAGGTGGAGGGAGAGAGAGGGAGGAGGGAGAGAGAGGACAGAGGGGAAAGGGGTAGAGAGAGGACAGAGGGGGGAGGGGTAGAGAAAGGACAGAGGGGGGAGGGGTAGAGAGAGGGGAAAGGGGTAGAGAGAGGACAGAGGGGGAAGGGGTAGAGAGAGGACAGAGGGGGGAGGGGTAGAGAGAGGGGAAAGGGGTAGAGAGAGGACAGAGGGGAAAGGGGTAGAGAGAGGACAGAGGGGGGAGGGGTAGAGAGAGGGGAAAGGGGTAGAGAGAGGACAGAGGGGGGAGGGAAAAGGGGTAGATAGAGGGAGATGGACAGGGGGGGTAGAGAGAGGACAGAGGGAGGAGAGGCGAGAAGAGGACAGGAGAGAGGGGTAGAGAGAGGACAGAGGGGGTAGAGAGAGGACAGAGGGAGGAGGCAAGAGGACGGGGAGGATGGAGGGGAGATGGGTAGAGAGAGGACAGGGGGAGGATGGAGGGGAGATGGGTAGAGAGAGGACGGGGGGAGGATGGAGGGGAGATGGGTAGAGAGAGGACGGGGGGAGGATGGAGGGGAGATGGGTAGAGAGAGGACAGGGGGAGGATGGAGGGGAGATGGGTAGAGAGAGGACGGGGGGAGGATGGAGGGGAGATGGGTAGAGAGAGGACAGGGGGAGGATGGAGGGGAGATGGGTAGAGAGAGGACAGGGGGAGGATGGAGGGAGATGGGTAGAGAGAGGACAGGGGGAGGATGGAGGGGAGATGGGTAGAGAGAGGACAGGGAGGATGGAGGGGAGATGGGTAGAGAGAGGACAGGGGGAGGATGGAGGGGAGATGGGTAGAGAGAGGACAGGGGGAGGATGGAGGGGAGATGGGTAGAGAGAGGACAGGGGGAGGATGGAGGGGAGATGGGTAGAGAGAGGACAGGGGGAGGATGGAGGGGAGATGGGTAGAGAGAGGACGGGGGAGGATGGAGGGGAGATGGGTAGAGAGAGGACGAGGAGGATGGAGGGGAGATGGGTAGAGAGAGGACGAGGAGGGGTAGAGAAGGTTTTGGGGCTGTGTCTATCCTCAGCAGACAGCACTAGAGGTGTTTTTAACGGTCTGTCTACATCTCTCAGGTAAACAGTAGAGTCAGAATAATAACTTAACTCTGTCTGTTTTCACCCTGTAATCACCAGTCTGTCAGCCATTACAGCCATCAGCACCATTTAAACGTCACTTTAAGGGGTTGTGATTCAGGGGTTTTGTTTGGCTCGCGTGGTGAAGGTGTTTTCCCAACCGCTGGATGAGCCTTCAGTTAGTGGTTGACTTCAAACTGGACTGTGTGCCGCCATGTTTGGTGACGGTGAAGAATGTGTTTGCGTGTTAGAAGTAGATAGAAACTAGCGTCTCTCTCCTTCTCTGTCCAGGCTGACCTGTTCCCTGCTGCCCTGGTCTACTTTGGCTCTGACGCCAAGACAGGTCCGTCTCCCTTTACCTCGGTTTGATTTAATCATGTTGACTTGGATTAGCTGGTTCTGATGTGTTCTCTCTCCACAGATAGTTACTTAGAGAGACTTCTCCTGGATTCCAGTGTCTCGGCCCTACAAGCAGACGAGGCCATTGCTGGGTCAGTCTACTATTGACATTTAACAACCAAACAACAACATTCTATTTGTGCGTGAGAAGGAGAGCATCCGAAAAGCCTGTTGGTGGAACTGCCCCATCGTCTTGGCAACACGGCTCAGCTGTGTATCCCCGGGCGACGGCTCTATTTTCCTGTCACAGCGCTGTCATCATCGGAATCCCTTTGAAGGGTTCCGGCCAAACGCACGAACACACACCCCCCCTTCCTCTAAAGATAGAGCCATTTCCCCAAACTGACCCCCACCTGTTGCCCTCTCCACCATCAGTGGAGGACACACACACCCCTCCTCCCCCTTCCTCTAAAGATAGAGCCATTTCCCCAAACTGACCCCCACCTGTTGCCCTCTCCACCATCAGTGGAGGACACACACACCTCATTAACCCATCTCCCCCTTTCATCCATCCACACCCCTCTCTACCGCTCCCCACCTCTCTCTCCTCCGGTCACTAATTCCACTGTTAGCTTCAAAGGGGATGCCAGGGCACCTTCTACCTCTCCCCTACTTCTGTGAGGGAGGGCGAGAGAGAGAGGGGGATTGGGAAAGGGGGGTAAGAGAGAGAGATATTGACATAGTGGAGGGAAAGAGAGAGAAAGGGGGTTAAGAGAGAGAGAGATTGACATAGTGGAGGGAAAGAGAGAGAGAGGAAAACAGAGAGAGACGTTTAAGTTATTAATAATGTGGCACCCGGGTCAAAGGTGAAATGTTGTTCTGTCAGGAGAGGATGTGTTTGTTCCATCTCCTGGACAGGAAGTCATGCGATAGTGGTGTCATGACCTTTCCTAACCTCTGAGGTCACTAGTCCTGGCCACATGAAAGAGCCTGAACCCCCTGGGACACACACTCCACTTCCCAAACACGTCCCCTGCCCTGAACCCCCTGGGGGACACACACTCCACTTCCCAAACACGTCCCCTGCCCTGAACCCCCTGGGACACACACTCCACTTCCCAAACACATCCCCTGCCCTGAACCCCCTGGGACACACACTCCACTTCCCCTGTCCTGAACCCCCTGGGACACACACTCCACTTCCCAAACACGTCCCCTGCCCTGAACCCCCTGGGACACACACTCCACTTCCCAAACACGTCCCCTGCCCTGAACCCCCTGGGACACACACTCCACTTCCCAAACACGTCCCCTGCCCTGAACCCCCTGGGGGACACACACCACTTCCCCTGTCCTGAACCTCCTGGGACACACACTCCACTTCCCAAACACGTCCCCTGCCCTGAACCCCCTGGGACACACGCTCCACTTCCCAAACACGTCCCCTGCCCTGAACCCCCTGGGACACACGCTCCACTTCCCAAACACGTCCCCTGCCCTGAACCCCCTGGGGGACACACACCACTTCCCCTGTCCTGAACCTCCTGGGACACACACTCCACTTCCCAAACACGTCCCCTGCCCTGAACCCCCTGGGACACACGCTCCACTTCCCAAACACGTCCCCTGCCCTGAACCCCCTGGGACACACGCTCCACTTCCCAAACACGTCCCCTGCCCTGAACCCCCTGGGGGACACGCTCCACTTCCCAAATACGTCCCCTGCCCTGAACCCCCTGGGGGACACACTCCACTTCCCAAACACGTCCCCTGCCCCATCTGGAGAATACAGAAATGTCTTTCCATGAGTTGGGGGTCTAGAGAGAGAATTTAAAGTACAGGAAGTGTGTGTGTGTTCAGAATACACATCTGATGAAATTCTGTGGACTGAATTCTCTTTCCTCCCCTCATCCCTTTCTCTCTCCCTTCATCCCTCACCCTCTCTCTCTCCCCCCTCTCTCTCCCCCCCTCTCAGCTGTATGCCCAGGTCTTCGCCCCCCTCCTCCTTCTCTTCCATGGTAACAGAGGAGCCCCTTCCAGACCCCCCTGCGGGGACCAGGGAGATTGAGGAGGAGGATCCTAACACACACAGCCAGGCCCACAAACCAGTCAGGACGGACACCGGCAAGGTCCCCAAGTGGCTCAAACTGCCAGGTACACTACCAATCAGACCTGTTGAAGGGTTAAAGGGGTAGGTCACTCTAAAATGACCTACTATTACCTAACTGATAAAGGGAGCATCAGCAATTTTCCGTCATTGTTAAAGAGTGTGACAGATAGGCATCATCTAATTCCACCAGGACGGCAGGAAGCCTCGAGGTCAGAGCGTTGGGCCAGTAGCCAAAAGGTGGCTGGTTCATAATCCTGGAGCCGACACGGTGAAAACTCTGCCGTTGTGCCCCTGAGCAAGGCACGTAACCCCCGCTTACTCTGGATGTCTCAGGGGGAGTTAGGATATGCTACAAACACATTAACCAATCCACACAACTACACACAACTACACACCACAAGTGTGAAACAGGACAATTATAAGCACCTACCAAATGATTATAATTGTTTTAAAGGGAGAGTTCATCCTAAAACTAATGGATTGGCAATTCCTAGTTCATCTGTTCAGTGTCCTATGTTCTGAGACGTTGCAGTTTCCCTCTTCAGCATGCTGACCCTGTTTACACTGACATAGTGTTACCACGCTGGTGGACGACGTTACCACGCTGGTGGACGACGTTACCACGCTGGTGGACGACGTTACCACGCTGGTGGACAGTGTTACCACGCTGGTGGACAGTGTTACCACGCTGGTGGACGACGTTACCACGTTACCACGCTGGTGGACGACGTTACCACGCTGGTGGACGACGTTACCACGCTGGTGGACGATGTTACCACGCTACCACGCTGGTGGACGATGTTACCACGCTGGTGGACGACGTTACCACGCTACCACGCTGGTGGACGACGTTACCACGCTACCACGCTGGTGGACGATGTTACCACGCTGGTGGACGACGTTACCACGCTACCACGCTGGTGGACGACGTTACCACGCTACCACGCTGGTGGACGATGTTACCACGCTACCACGCTGGTGGACCACGCTGGTGGGCGACGTTACCACGCTGGTGGACGACGTTACCACGCTGGTGGACGACGTTACCACGCTGGTGGACGACGTTACCACGCTGGTGGACGACGTTACCACGCTGGTGGACGACGTTACCACGCTGGTGGACGACGCTACCACGCTGGTGGACGACGTTACCACGCTACCACGCTGGTGGACGATGTTACCACGCTACCACGCTGGTGGACGATGTTACCACGCTGGTGGACGACATTACCACGCTACCACGCTGGTGGACGACGTTACCACGCTACCACGCTGGTGGACGACGTTACCACGCTACCACGCTGGTGGACCACGCTGGTGGACGACGTTACCACGCTGGTGGACGACGTTACCACGCTACCACGCTGGTGGACGATGTTACCACGCTACCACGCTGGTGGACGATGTTACCACGCTGGTGGACGACGTTACCACGCTACCACGCTGGTGGACGACGTTACCACGCTACCACGCTGGTGGACGATGTTACCACGCTGGTGGACGACATTACCACGCTACCACGCTGGTGGACGACGTTACCACGCTACCACGCTGGTGGACGACGTTACCACGCTGGTGGACGACGCTACCACGCTGGTGGACGACGCTACCACGCTGGTGGACGACGCTACCACGCTGGTGGACGACGCTACCACGCTACCACGCTGGTGGACGACGTTACCACGCTACCACACTGGTGGATGATGTTACCACGCTACCACGCTGGTGGACGACGTTACCACGCTGGTGGACGACGTTACCACGCTACCACGCTGGTGGACGACGTTACCACGCTGGTGGACGACGTTACTACGCTGGTGGACAACGTTACCGCGCTACCACGCTGGTGGACGACGTTACCACGCTACCATGCTGGTGGACGACGTTACCACGCTGGTGGACGACGCTACCACGCTACCACACTGGTGGACGACGTTACCACGCTACCATGCTGGTGGACGACGTTACCACGCTGGTGGACGATGTTACCACGCTGGTGGACGACGCTACCACGCTACCACGCTGGTGGACGACGCTACCACGCTACCACACTGGTGGACGACGTTACCACGCTACCACGCTGGTGGACGACATTACCACGCTGGTGGACGACGTTACCACGCTGGTGGACGACGTTACCACGCTACCACGCTGGTGGACGATGTTACCACGCTACCACGCTGGTGGACGATGTTACCACGCTGGTGGACGACATTACCACGCTACCACGCTGGTGGACGACGTTACCACGCTACCACGCTGGTGGACGATGTTACCACGCTACCACGCTGGTGGACCACGCTGGTGGACGACGTTACCACGCTACCACGCTGGTGGACCACGCTGGTGGGCGACGTTACCACGCTGGTGGACGACGTTACCACGCTACCACGCTGGTGGACGATGTTACCACGCTACCACGCTGGTGGACGATGTTACCACGCTGGTGGACGACATTACCACGCTACCACGCTGGTGGACGACGTTACCACGCTACCACGCTGGTGGACGACGTTACCACGCTGGTGGACGACGTTACCACGCTGGTGGACGACGTTACCACGCTGGTGGACGACGCTACCACGCTGGTGGACGACGCTACCACGCTGGTGGACGACGCTACCACGCTGGTGGACGACGTTACCACGCTACCACGCTGGTGGACGACGTTACCACGCTACCACACTGGTGGATGACGTTACCACGCTACCACGCTGGTTGACGACGTTACCACGCTGGTGGACGACGTTACCACGCTGGTGGACCACGCTACCACGCTGGTGGATGACGTTACCACGCTGGTGGACGACGTTACTACGCTGGTGGACGACGTTACCGCGCTACCACGCTGGTGGACGACGTTACCACGCTACCACGCTGGTGGACGACGCTACCACGCTGGTGGACGACGCTACCACGCTACCACACTGGTGGACGACGTTACCACGCTGGTGGACGACGTTACCACGCTACCACGCTGGTGGACGACATTACCACGCTACCACGCTGGTGGACGACGTTACCACGCTGGTGGACGACGTTACCACGCTACCACGCTGGTGGACGACGTTACCACGCTGGTGGACGATGTTACCACGCTGGTGGACGACGTTACCACGCTACCACGCTGGTGGACGACGTTACCACGCTACCACGCTGGTGGACGATGTTACCACGCTACCACGCTGGTGGACGACGTTACCACGCTACCACGCTGGTGGACGACGTTACCACGCTACCACGCTGGTGGACGACGTTACCACGCTGGTGGACGATGTTACCACGCTGGTGGGCGACATGATTATTCACATCCAACGTGTGATATGGACGTCGGTGATATATAATGTTGCAAGAGGCTGTGATGTTCTCCTTTATTTGACCCTTCATTAATAAAACTCGACCACACTACCTCTAATGAGATGCACTGGACTCCGTTCACTCGGCACAGAAGATGCTGACCAATCACAAGCGGGCTCTCTCACTCTCTGCATGGCATACACATGCTGGCCAATCACAAGGGTCCCCTGCTTAAAGCGCCCAGTTAGATGCTGGTGAGGAGAGGGAGGGCTTTACCAAAGACCGTACAGTGGGAGAAACTATGGGGCTTTACCAAAGACAGTACAGTAGGAGAAACTTGGGCTTTACCAAAGACAGTACAGTAGGAGAAACTCTGGGGCTTTACCAAAGACAGTACAGTAGGAGAAACTCTGGGGCTTTACCAAAGACAGTACAGTGGGAGAAACTGGGGCTTTACCAAAGACAGTACAGTAGGAGAAACTCTGGGGCTTTACCAAAGACAGTACAGTAGGAGAAACTCTGGGGCTTTACCAAAGACAGTACAGTGGGAGAAACTGGGGCTTTACCAAAGACAGTACAGTGGGAGAAACTCTGGGGCTTTGCCAAAGACAGTACAGTAGGATAAACTCTGGGGCTTTACCAAAGACAGTACAGTGGGAGAAACTCTGGGGCTTTACCAAAGACAGTACAGTGGGAGAAACTGGGGCTTTACCAAAGACAGTACAGTAGGAGAAACTGGGGCTTTACCAAAGACAGTACAGTAGGAGAAACTGGGGCTTTACCAAAGACAGTACAGTGGGAGAAACTCTGGGGATTTACCAAAGACAGTACAGTGGGAGAAACTGGGGCTTTACCAAAGACAGTACAGTGGGAGAAACTCTGGGGCTTTGCCAAAGACAGTACAGTAGGAGAAACTCTGGGGCTTTGCCAAAGACAGTACAGTGGGAGAAACTCTGGGGCTTTACCAAAGACAGTACAGTGGGAGAAACTGGGGCTTTACCAAAGACAGTACAGTAGGAGAAACTGGGGCTTTACCAAAGACAGTACAGTAGGAGAAACTGGGGCTTTACCAAAGACAGTACAGTGGGAGAAACTCTGGGGCTTTACCAAAGACAGTACAGTGGGAGAAACTCTGGGGCTTTACCAAAGACAGTACAGTGGGAGAAACTGGGGCTTTACCAAAGACAGTACAGTGGGAGAAACTCTGGGGCTTTACCAAAGACAGTACAGTGGGAGAAACTGGGGCTTTACCAAAGACAGTACAGTGGGAGAAACTCTGGGGCTTTACCAAAGACAGTACAGTGGGAGAAACTCTGGGGCTTTACCAAAGACAGTACAGTGGGAGAAACTCTGGAGCTTTACCAAAGACAGTACAGTGGGAGAAACTCTGGGGCTTTACCAAAGACAGTACAGTGGGAGAAACTGGGGCTTTACCAAAGACAGTACAGTGGGAGAAACTCTGGGGCTTTACCAAAGACAGTACAGTGGGAGAAACTCTGGGGCTTTACCAAAGACAGTACAGTGGGAGAAACTGGGGCTTTACCAAAGACAGTACAGTGGGAGAAACTGGGGCTTTACCAAAGACAGTACAGTGGGAGAAACTCTGGGGCTTTACCAAAGACAGTACAGTAGGAGAAACTGGGGCTTTACCAAAGACAGTACAGTAGGAGAAACTGGGGCTTTACCAAAGACAGTACAGTGGGAGAAACTCTGGGGCTTTACCAAAGACAGTACAGTGGGAGAAACTGGGGCTTTACCAAAGACAGTACAGTGGGAGAAACTCTGGGGCTTTACCAAAGACAGTACAGTGGGAGAAACTCTGGGGCTTTACCAAAGACAGTACAGTGGGAGAAACTGGGGCTTTACCAAAGACAGTACAGTAGGAGAAACTGGGGCTTTACCAAAGACAGTACAGTGGGAGAAACTCTGGGGCTTTACCAAAGACAGTACAGTGGGAGAAACTCTGGGGCTTTACCAAAGACAGTACAGTGGGAGAAACTCTGGGGCTTTACCAAAGACAGTACAGTGGGAAAAACTGGGGCTTTACCAAAGACAGTACAGTGGGAGAAACTGGGGCTTTACCAAAGACAGTACAGTAGGAGAAACTGGGGCTTTACCAAAGACAGTACAGTGGGAGAAACTGGGGCTTTACCAAAGACAGTACAGTGGGAGAAACTGGGGCTTTACCAAAGACAGTACAGTGGGAGAAACTGGGGCTTTACCAAAGACAGTACAGTGGGAGAAACTCTGGGGCTTTACCAAAGACAGTACAGTGGGAAAAACTGGGGCTTTACCAAAGACAGTACAGTGGGAGAAACTGGGGCTTTACCAAAGACAGTACAGTAGGAGAAACTGGGGCTTTACCAAAGACAGTACAGTGGGAGAAACTGGGGCTTTACCAAAGACAGTACAGTGGGAGAAACTGGGGCTTTACCAAAGACAGTACAGTGGGAGAAACTGGGGCTTTACCTCAGTGTGTTGGAAACATGAGTGCTGCTAGTGCTAACGAGAACGACGGTTTGTTGCCAAAGAAGGACGTAGTATTTCGGCTACAGCGGTGTGGCAGTATTTCGGCTACAGGCAAACCGATGTCAACCAAATGCATGTGTTGTGCCAAAGTGCCTCAGAGTTGTAGTGACAACAAGCGGCAACACGACATGTGTATTAAATCATTAGAAGAATATCCCCTACTTTACGACGATTGCATGGAAAACAACTAAAAACACCTGACAGCAGCCAAGCCCCTCGGCCACAACCAGACACTTACGTTAAACAGGCAGCCTATTTCTCCAGAGTCACCATCCCAACACTGTAGAACAGAGTTACGGGAGAAGTTGAAACCCGTGTGGCTCAGTTGGTAGAGCATGGCGCTTGCAACGCCAGGGTTGTGGGTTCATTCCCCACGGGGGGACCAGGATGAATATGTATGAACTTTCCAATTTGTAAGTCGCTCTGGATAAGAGCGTCTGCTAAATGACTTAAATGTAAATGTAATGTAAATGAAACATGACGTGTTGAATGACTGGATCAGACTGTTTTATACACAAGCTGCTCCGTGCAGTCGCTAGGCTCCGTGCAGTCGCTAGGCTCCGTGCAGTCGCTAGGCTCCGTGCAGTCGCTAGGGTACGTGCAGTCGCTAGGGTACGTTCAGTCGCTAGGGTACGTGCAGTCGCTAGGCTCTGTGCTACAGGTTTTTAAGGCACTTTGACCTATAATTCAAATTCTAATAATGATTAAGCCGACTGATTTTTAACTTTGGTTTCGTATTCAGTTAGCACACTATGTATGAATTCACATCTCATTGTAGAGGTGATGTTCTCTACCCTGAACCTTGTTTTAACCATGTCTGGTGGAATTACCAAGTAAACATCGCAATTCATAATCGCAATTGCAATATCTGTCCCAAATCAAAAATCACAATTCACCATGTTGGTTCAAATCATGCAGACTTAAAAGGCACCCACCCTGTTTTCAAACATTAATCGATTGCAGCTTTTAACACATTCCTTCACACACATATATACACACACACTCCACTCCGAAGGGCCCTCTTTAAAACCACAGTCAACAGGAAGTGTTGAAAAAGAAACATCAGATGAGTCAAAAGATAAGGATGCTGTTCTGGGGGAACACACCCCCTCACACACACATTTATTAGTTCAGGATGGTTTCCCCTCCACCCCCAGGGGACCTCTGCTGACACGCAGCCCCAGTCAGAGTGCTCCGTTCTGGGCCACATGAAACACGGCGGGCCCCTGTTGTCTGGTGCTCCGGAGCCTGGGGTTGCTCTGTTGTGGTGGAGCTGGTGGTCGCGGTGCTCCAGCTGTTTTGGTTGTGGGAAGGATGGTCTTGCTAGTTGTTGTAGTGTTTTCTGGTGGCGTGGGAGCTGTGGCTAGTTGTTGTAGTGTTTTCTGGTGGCGTGGGAGCTGTGGCAGTGTTTTCTGGTGGTGTGGGAGCCGTGGCTAGTTGTTGTAGTGTTTTCTGGTGATGTGGGAGCTGTGGCTAGTTCTTGTAGTGTTTTCTGGTGGCGTGGGAGCTGTGGCTAGTTGTCGTGTTTTTTGGTGGCGTTGGGAGCTGTGGCTAGTTGTTGTAGTGTTTTCTGGTGGCGTGGGAGCTGTGGCTAGTTGTTGTAGTGTGTTCTGGTGGCGTGGGAGCTGTGGCTAGTTGTTGTAGTGTTTTCTGGTGGCGTGGGAGCTGTGGCTCGTTGTTGTAGTGTTTTCTGGTGGCGTGGGAGCTGTGGCAGTGTTTTCTGGTGGTGTGGGAGCCGTGGCTAGTTGTTGTAGTGTTTTCTGGTGATGTGGGAGCTGTGGCTAGTTCTTGTAGTGTTTTCTGGTGGCGTGGGAGCTGTGGCTAGTTGTCGTGTTTTTTGGTGGCGTTGGGAGCTGTGGCTAGTTGTTGTAGTGTTTTCTGGTGGCGTGGGAGCTGTGGCTAGTTGTTGTAGTGTGTTCTGGTGGCGTGGGAGCTGTGGCTAGTTGTTGTAGTGTTTTCTGGTGGCGTGGGAGCTGTGGCTCGTTGTTGTAGTGTTTTCTGGTGGCGTGGGAGCTGTGGCTAGTTGTTGTAGTGTTTTCTGGTGGCGTGGGAGCTGTGGCTAGTTGTTGTAGTGTTTTCTGTTGGCGTGGGAGCTGTGGCTAGCTGTTGTAGTGTTTTCTGGTGGCGTGGGAGCTGTGGCTAGTTGTAGTGTCTCCCTGGTTGTCTGCCTGTCTTCCTCTCTGACTGTCTATCTGGTTGTCTGCCTGTCTTCCTGTCTGACTGTCTTTGTGGTTGTCTGCCCGTCTTCCTCTTTCTATGTGGTTGTCTGCCTGTCTTCCTCTGACTGTCTATGTGGTTGTCTTCCTCTGACTGTCTATGTGGTTGTCTGTAGGTCATTATATCAGTTACTCTGATGTGTTCTTTATTCAACACCAGATTCCCACTTCAGTCCAGAACTCTTCCAGATGCTTCCAGACCTGGAATTCTGTCTGCATGTCTATTCTTCAGCCATCTTGAGCTCAACCAGGACACACACACACTCCCGGTCTATCCCTCTCCATCATAGTGGTCTGTGGTTTCACATATCTTATTGGAAGTGTGTGTGAAGTCAAGAGACAAATGTGTGTTTGTGCCAATATAATTCCAATCCTGGTTTGTCTCAAGATGGTGATGAGTCTGAATAGTTAAACAGAATTCCAGGTCTGGAAGAGTCTGTTAACACTTTGATATTAAAGCTTCTTTTTTAACCGTGTTTAATGGGTTATAATAGGCCTCGCAAGCTTCTTAAGTGTATAATGGGTTATAATAGGCCTAGCAAGCTTCTTTCTTAACAGTGTTTAACGGGTTATAATAGGCCTAGCAAGCTTCTTAAGTGTATAATGGGTTATAATAGGCCTAGCAAGCTTCTTTCTTAACAGTGTATAACGGGTTATAATAGGCCTAGCAAGCTTCTTTCTTAACAGTGTTTAACGGGTTATAATAGGCCTAGCAAGCTTCTTAAGTGTATAATGGGTTATAATAGGCCTCGCAAGCTTCTTTCTTTAGTGTATAACGGGTTATAATAGGCCTAGCAAGCTTCTTAACAGTGTTTAACGGGTTATAGGCCTAGCAAGCTTCTTTCTTAACAGTGTTTAACGGGTTATAATAGGCCTAGCAAGCTTCTTAACAGTGTTTAACGGGTTATAATAGGCCTAGCAAGCTTAAGTGTTTAACGGGTTATAATAGGCCTAGCAAGCTTCTTTCTTAACAGTGTTTAACGGGTTATAATAGGCCTAGCAAGCTTCTTAACAGTGTTTAACGGGTTATAATAGGCCTAGCAAGCTTCTTTCTTAACAGTGTTTAACGGGTTATAATAGGCCTAGCAAGCTTCTTAAGTGTATAATGGGTTATAATAGGCCTAGCAAGCTTCTTTCTTAACAGTGTTTAACGGGTTATAATAGGCCTAGCAAGCTTCTTAAGTGTATAATGGGTTATAATAGGCCTCGCAAGCTTCTTTATTAACAGTGTTTAACGAGTTATAATAGGCCTAGCAAGCTTCTTGAGTGTATAATGGGTTATAATAGGCCTCGCAAGCTTCTTTCTTAAGTGTATAATGGGTTATAATAGGCCTCGCAAGCTTAAGTGTATAACGGGTTATAATAGGCCTAGCAAGCTTCTTAACAGTGTTTAACGGGTTATAGGCCTAGCAAGCTTCTTTCTTAACAGTGTTTAACGGGTTATAATAGGCCTAGCAAGCTTCTTTCTTAACAGTGTTTAATGGGTTATAATAGGCCTAGCAAGCTTCTTAACAGTGTTTAACGGGTTATAGGCCTAGCAAGCTTCTTTCTTAAGTGTATAATGGGTTATAATAGGCCTAGCAAGCTTCTTAACAGTGTATAACGGGTTATAATAGGCCTAGCAAGCTTCTTAAGTGTTTAACGGGTTATAATAGGCCTAGCAAGCTTCTTTCTTAACAGTGTATAACAGGTTATAATAGGCCTAGCAAGCTTCTTTCTTAACAGTGTATAACGGGTTATAGGCCTAGTAGTTTTTCTGACTGAAAGTCAACATGTTAGTGGCAGTGCTGATCAAGGAAAACACATTTCTTTGGACATTATTCATGGTCGTTAAGACTTGTGTGTCTCAATAAAGTTTTATAAGATCCAACTGTTATTTCCTCTGATATTATGTTTTTATTGTCTCCAGGTAAGAAATGAGGATTATGACCAGATGACTACGGCTACCATAGAGGGACATACAGAACAGAGCGGATGCCCCAACACACTGTTCCTCCTACCTTTTTAACATGAAATTCCAGGTTCAAAGTGGATTGTGATGTATTCAAACCCATTGTGAATCCAGTGTGCACTTCAAATAGTTTTACAAGAGTTCAAAAACATGAAACTAATTAATAAAGGAATCTAAAATATCTCCATTGCCAGTATGTGGTTGTGTTTTCTATCTGAGTTGATATCAATAGCTAGAACAATGCTTAGAACAGAATGAACTCTATTTAATTGCTACCGTTCTATTGTAACAGGCTATTGTTCTATTAGTTTCTCTCTCCACACACACACTCGTTGGAAGTCGTGCCAGAGACTCTCTGCTGTTCATGCTCCATGTGTTAGCTACCTCGATTCAGACTGCATTCTTGTATTCCACAGAATAGAGAAGGAGAGGGAGGGGGGAGCAGTGCCCAGTCTGTCATTCAGATATTTTGTGGAGTTGTTTTTTTTTAAACGTTAGCCCCCGTTCGGTTCTTTTGAAGTCCCGCAGACACCGACACACACACCTGTCCCGCAGACACCGACACACACCTGTCACGCAGACACCCACACACACCTGTCACGCAGACACCCACACACACCCGTCCCGCAGACACCCACACACACCTGTCCCGCAGACACTGACACACACCTGTCCCTGCAGACACTGACACACACCTGTCCCGCAGACACCCACACACACCTGTCCCGCCGCAGACACCCACACACACCCGTCCCGCAGACACCCACACACACCCGGCACGCAGACACACCTCCTGCGCCATCCGCTTGCTCTTTGCTTATCGTTCAGGCATCTTGGCTGCCGTTTCTTGCCGTCTCCTCCCGGTAAACAAGACACTGGGACAGACAGGTGTTGAGTTGGGCCGGTTATACTGTGTCACTGTTTGACGGATGTGATGCGGTGCTGCAAGGTGAGCACGCCGATCGTGGACCCGTCTGGTTCAGTTAAATCAGTGTTGACATCCCACACCCTTTGATGTCTGGGGGTCAAAGGTGACACTAGTGTCTGGTAGAGGGAGAATCTCAATTGGATATTCCTCGCGTCATCGTTTCCTCCTCAAAACCCATTGGATGAGAAAGTCAGAGGCTCTCCCTTCTGACCTTCTCCAATAGGTTTTGAGAAGGAGCCGAGGAGAGAGAGGAATATGCAATTGAGATTCTCCCAGAGTCGCCACCTTCTTTGGAGTGTGCACTCCACACCATAGATTTTAATTGCCTGGGAACCCAGACTCCTCGCTCCGGACAAACGGTAGGCCACTCCCCACCATAGATTTTAATTGCCTGGCAACCCAGACTCCTCGCTCCGGACAAACGCTAGGCCACTCCCCACCATAGATTTTAATTGCCTGGCAACCCAGACTCCTCGCTCCGGACAAACGCTAGGCCACTCCCCACCATAGATTTTAATTGCCTGGCTACCCAGACTCCTCGCTCCGGACAAACGCTAGGCCACTCCCCACCATAGATTTTAATTGCCTGGCAACCCAGACTCCTCGCTCCGGACAAACGCTAGGCCACTCCCCACCATAGATTTTAATTGCCTGGCAACCCAGACTCCTCGCTCCGGACAAACGCTAGGCCACTCCCCACCATAGATTTTAATTGCCTGGCAACCCAGACTCCTCGCTCCAGACAAACGCTAGGCCACTCCCACAGATGTTAGTTTCTTCTGCGCAATTAGTCTCGATCTGAGTACCTCCCCGACCCTTCACCAAACGCGAACACATTCGGGTCCATTTGATTGGTCCAGAAACTGATAGGTTGGGCCAGTGCCAGAACACATGGGTAAAGCGGCAGTTTGAAAATGTGTCATTGGCTTTGATACTCTGATCGGTTGGAGATGAACCATTCGCTGATGACTTTGTTTTGTACAACGCCCCTCGTCACGCAAGGCACTACAGAAGGTAGTGCGTACGGCTTAGTACATCACTGGGGCAAAGCTTCCTGCCATCCAGGACCTCTATACCAGGTGGTGTCAGAGGAAGGCCCTAAAAATTGTGAAAGACTCCAGCCACCCTAGTCATAGACTGCACGGCAAGCGGTACCGGAGTGCCAAGTCTAGGTCCAAAAGGCTCCTTAACAGCTTTTACGCCCAAGCCATTAAACTGATAAAAAGTTAATCAAATGGCCACCCGGACTATTTGCATTGACCCCCTTTTTTACGCTGCTGCTACTCGCTGTTTATCTATGTATAGTCACTTTACCCTTACCTTCATATTACCTCAATTACCTCGACCAACCTGTACCCCCTCATTATTTTATTGTCTAACTTTTTTTCTTTATTTTGTATTCATTTTGTTAGCAAATATTGTCTTACTTAACCAACAATACAGATCTGTATTTTTTTTTAAGGGATTGTACATAAGCATTTCACGGTAAGGTCTACCTGTTGTATTCGGCCCATGTCACAAATACAATTTGATATGAGAGAGAGAGAGAGAGAGAGTGACTTTGGGGTTTCAGTCCATGACTGATCCTATATCAATTCAAGGGGCTTTATCTGCATGAGAAACATGTGTTAACATTGCCAAAGTAAGTGAGGTAGATAATATACAAAAGTGAAATAAACAATAAAAATTAACAGGAAACATTACATATACAGAAGTTTCAAAAGAATAAAGACATTACAAATGTCATATGTCTATATACAGTGTTGTAACGATGTACAAATGGTTAATGTACAAAAGGGAAAATAAATAAGCATAAATATGGGTTGTATTTACAATGGTGTTTGTTCTTCACTGGTTGACCTTTTCTTGTGGCAACGGGTCACAAATCTTGCTGCTGTGATGGCACACTGTGTATCTCTAAGGGGTCTGAAAGGGGAGGGCAGTCTACATTATCCGTCAACTCACTTCTCACCATCTGGACACGGAATGGGTAGTTGAGAAGGTGTGAGTCATGGGGGAGAGGCTTTCACCTTCCTCTTGGGTGTGACAACCATCATTTAGGTTGAGGCCACGCCCACACGAGGTTGAAAACAAATACACAACCAGAGGAAATGTCCGGCTTCTGAATAAACAAACGGAGGGTATGACCTGGCGATCAATTACGAAATAAACGTTCTAAAGGTGTTAACTTCCTAATGTGAGGACCAATCATAGCCTAATCCAGGCAAACCAGTACGAAAATATCGCGCCAGGAAATATTAATTATAGGCGTATAACGTTTGTCACCTGTTGCCATGTTGCCATCCTAAATATGTTTTTATTTTATTTATTTCACCTTTATTTAACTAGGTAATGCAGTTAACAACCAATTCTTATTTACAACGACGGCCTGGCAAAAGGCCTCCTGCGGGGACGGGGCTGGGATTAAAAATACAAAAATAAATCTAGGACAAAACACACATCACGACAAGAGAGACGACACTACATAAATAGAGACCGAAGGCAACAACATAACAAGATCAAAGGGAACAACCTGGACATGAGGGGGCGTGCCGTGTGAGTGTTGTTGGTATTACTATCCTTTTTGGGACCAATCCGGACAATTGGGGACATTTCGCCAGTCCCCACAAGAAAATGGATATTTCAGGTTTAGGGGTTAAGGATATATTAAGGGTGAGGGGTTAGGGAAAATAGAATTTTGAATGGGAATCATTTGTTTGGTCCCCACAAAGATAATAAAACAAAGGTGTATGTGTGTGAAACTCACGCCCCTCAAAGCACCAGCCCACGATAACGATTGGTTTGGGGGGAAGAAACGGGGGAAACGTTTGAATAAAACCCCTCTGGTGCCTGCCTGGTAGTATGAACGTCACTTCGACCAGGGCAGCAGCAGCAAGTGATGCCATCTGTCTTATCAGCGCTGGGGAAAACCGTTGAAAACCGTTTGATATCTCAAGAAATAGAAGGGGGATGCAAACACTTTTTGGTGAATCACTAAAATGAGCCTGATTTGTATTTTTATCCGCATTTTTACATGATACGAGTGACTTCAAAGTTGTTTTCTTTTTCTTTTTAATATAGCCTATATTTTTTATTTGAATTACAGTTTTTTTTTACCCTAATGGATGTGATTGAAGGCGAATGGCGCACCACACTGAAACCTGATTTAAATGTTTTCCGCGTTCTAGCTTGGAGTCGTCTGACAGCCCACACCAAGCTCTGGAACCGCTGGAACACCTGATTCTTCTGTCGATAACACACTGATGCCAAGTGGAACTCTTTCTCTCTCTGTTTACATTTTACTCTCTTTGGCAATTCATCCACTGCAACTTTTTCATTTAGCTCACCAGACCAGACGCACTCTTGTTTAGTTTTTACCCCAAGGAACTATTAAGTCGTTTTTCCCCCTCCCTCTTAAGGTTTTTGAAATGACGAGCCAAAGTACTGAGAGAAGTAGGCCTATAGGGACTCTTGCGTTGCTGCGTTCCGCTTTGTTGTTGGGTCTTCTTCACATTGGTGCACGAGAGGCGAGGAAGCTACGGGGCAGCCGCGCGCAACACCGGAGAGCCTCAGCCATGCCGTCCCCAACGTTAACATACAGGGACCGGGTAGTAGAGGGGACCGGAGCCAGTGAGAGCTTCCCGTTAGACTTCACCGCCGTCGAGGGGAACATGGACAACTTTATGACCCAAATTAAAAACCTGGCGCAGTCGCTGTACCCGTGCTCGGCGCAGAAGCTGGACCAGGACATGAGGCTGCACTTCTTGGACAATTCCTCTGCGACGTGTAACGATGGATCCCCAGCTGGGTAAGTGGAAGACTTTAAAGTTCGACGTTTAAATTCTGAATTGGCCTGAATTAAAGTCGCCCTAAACTTCACTTTTCAACTTTTCACAAGTAGTCTAAACTCACATGACAATCACATACTTTTGTTGTACGTATTGACTTTGACACATCTTTCCAGTTGTCTATCAAACTCTCAATGGCTGAATGAAAGCCAGTCCATCTATCACCACCACAACAACTTTTCCTGCCCTTCATGTCAATCCGGATGTGACCAAAATGGATTAAAAAATGACAAGATCAGAGGACGGGCGCTCTTTGAGATCTATGTCGGAGCTCGAGAGGGAGCCCGGACCGCGAGATCAGATGCCTCTCATCAATGGAACGTTTGACAAAAGACATTTTGCTGAAGGAGAGCACGCGAGGCCACAGTGAAAACAATGCCTTTCATGTACAGCAGGCGACAGGCAATGTATAGCTTTGGTTGGTTGGTTGTTTATGTAGTGCCGTTTATTTGCGTCACAGGTCTAGGATCAGTTTATGCTCTCCAAACCCAAATAACCTCAACCGTTTGAAGGGAAAACGCAAGACTGACTTCGGATCAGTCTATAGGGACAAATCTCATCCTCTTTTAGGCTACTATCCTTGTTGCCTTTGGCTTTATCCAAATGGCTTTCTAGGCCGTGCGTCATGATATTGCGCATTTGGAGAGAGACGTGAAATTGAGGAGGGGACGCTATATTAGAACAGAATGTAGCGACGCTAATGGATGATTGTGATGAAAGAAGGTGTGAAAGTAAAAACATTCCACAAAGCCGAAGCCCTGTTGTCCTCTCAGATCCACTTCCAGCCGAGACAGGTGCCCTGCATGAAAGCGCCATGACAGTTATAGGTTGATAGTGACCAATAGAACAAACATGGGCCGATTTCTTCACGGGAAGAAAATAGTGGTTATGCTCAGTGTGAAATACCAATGTTTTGGTCAAATAACTGTGATAATTGACTTTGGGAAGTAGTGCTTTGAAATCCTTATGTTGTTTCACACCATGGTTGCCAGGTGTTGAGAGAGAAAGACTGCCTTTTGCCAGTTGAATTGTTGTCTTCTCCAGTGTGAGAACAAGCTCACAAGTCAACTGAAGGTTGAAGAATAGAATAGACCCTAATTACACAGTTTGCTATTCATCTTTAAGATGACTATTCCATTATGAATCAACGAGAGAGAACCAGAAAGAGAGCGAGATTCAGTTGACTCATCACAACGGAACCTCTCGTGATCCCACTCTATCCCAAGTAAAGACCTCAGACCCACATCACTTTACATAGAGAGGGAGAGAGAGAACGAGAGAGGGAGAGAATCAGGACACCAGCAATTGTGAGTGTCTCCGCTCTCCATCGAAGTGACTGTGTGTGTCAGCAACATCCCAAACCACAAGAGACCTCTCAATAGACCCTCACTTGCGGTGCGCGAGGCCATGCAGGGCCAGGCAGACAGGCTCTGGGCACGCACGCCTGCTCTATCTGACAACCAGCAGAGAAAATTACAACCGTCGCTTATCCCTCCAACCACAACTTGCTAATTTCTCACGACGGATCCAACCCTCTCTCAAGCACACAGTCTGCCTCGAGAGTTACTGCAGAGATCCAACCCTCTCTCAAGCACACAGTCTGCCTCGAGAGTTACTGCAGAGATCCAACCCTCTCTCAAGTACACAGTCTGCCTCGAGAGTTACTGCAGAGATCCAACCCTCTCAACCACACAGTTTGCCTCGAGAGTTACTGCAGAGATCCAACCCTCTCAACCACACAGTCTGCCTCGAGAGTTACTGCAGAGATCCAACCCTTTCTCAAGCACACAGTCTGCCTCGAGAGTTACTGCAGAGATCCAACCCTCTCTCAAGCACACAGTCTGCCTCGAGAGTTACTGCAGAGATCCAACCCTCTCTCAAGCACACAGTCTGCCTCGAGAGTTACTGCAGAGATCCAACCCTCTCTCAAGTACACAGTCTGCCTCGAGAGTTACTGCAGAGATCCAACCCTCTCAACCACACAGTCTGCCTCGAGAGTTACTGCAGAGATCCAACCCTCTCAACCACACAGTCTGCCTCGAGAGTTACTGCAGAGATCCAACCCTCTCTCAAGCACACAGTCTGCCTCGAGAGTTACTGCAGAGATCCAACCCTCTCTCAAGTACACAGTCTGCCTCGAGAGTTACTGCAGAGATCCAACCCTCTCTCAACCACACAGTCTGCCTCGAGAGTTACTGCAGAGATCCAACCCTCTCTCAAGTACACAGTCTGCCTCGAGAGTTACTGCAGAGATCCAACCCTCTCTCAAGTACACAGTCTGCCTCGAGAGTTACTGCAGAGATCCAACCCTCTCTCAACCACACAGTCTGCCTCGAGAGTTACTGCAGAGATCCAACCCTCTCTCAAGCACACAGTCTGCCTCGAGAGTTACTGCAGAGATCCAACCCTCTCTCAACCACACAGTCTGCCTCGAGAGTTACTGCAGAGATCCAACCCTCTCTCAAGCACACAGTCTGCCTCGAGAGTTACTGCAGAGATCCAACCCTCTCTCAACCACACAGTCTGCCTCGAGAGTTACTGCAGAGATCCAACCCTCTCTCAAGCACACAGTCTGCCTCGAGAGTTACTGCAGAGATCCAACCCTCTCTCAACCACACAGTCTGCCTCGAGAGTTACTGCAGAGATCCAACCCTCTCAACCACACAGTCTGCCTCGAGAGTTACTGCAGAGATCCAACCCTCTCTCAAGCACACAGTCTGCCTCGAGAGTTACTGCAGAGATCCAACCCTCTCTCAAGTACACAGTCTGCCTCGAGAGTTACTGCAGAGATCCAACCCTCTCTCAACCACACAGTCTGCCTCGAGAGTTACTGCAGAGATCCAACCCTCTCTCAAGTACACAGTCTGCCTCGAGAGTTACTGCAGAGATCCAACCCTCTCTCAAGTACACAGTCTGCCTCGAGAGTTACTGCAGAGATCCAACCCTCTCTCAACCACACAGTCTGCCTCGAGAGTTACTGCAGAGATCCAACCCTCTCTCAACCACACAGTCTGCCTCGAGAGTTACTGCAGAGATCCAACCCTCTCAACCACACAGTCTGCCTCGAGAGTGACTGCAGAGATCCAACCCTCTCTCAAGCACACAGTCTGCCTCGAGAGTTACTGCAGAGATCCAACCCTCTCTCAAGTACACAGTCTGCCTCGAGAGTTACTGCAGAGATCCAACCCTCTCTCAACCACACAGTCTGCCTCGAGAGTTACTGCAGAGATCCAACCCTCTCTCAAGTACACAGTCTGCCTCGAGAGTTACTGCAGAGATCCAACCCTCTCTCAAGTACACAGTCTGCCTCGAGAGTTACTGCAGAGATCCAACCCTCTCTCAACCACACAGTCTGCCTCGAGAGTTACTGCAGAGATCCAACCCTCTCTCAAGCACACAGTCTGCCTCGAGAGTTACTGCAGAGATCCAACCCTCTCTCAACCACACAGTCTGCCTCGAGAGTTACTGCAGAGATCCAACCCTCTCTCAAGCACACAGTCTGCCTCGAGAGTTACTGCAGAGATCCAACCCTCTCTCAACCACACAGTCTGCCTCGAGAGTTACTGCAGAGATCCAACCCTCTCTCAAGCACACAGTCTGCCTCGAGAGTTACTGCAGAGATCCAACCCTCTCTCAACCACACAGTCTGCCTCGAGAGTTACTGCAGAGATCCAACCCTCTCAACCACACAGTCTGCCTCGAGAGTTACTGCAGAGATCCAACCCTCTCTCAACCACACAGTCTGCCTCGAGAGTTACTGCAGAGATCCATCCAGCACGTTGTGGGCGATGAAACAACCAATATCCATTCATTGTCGATGCAGGAAGTGAAGCGGGTGGGGGACCATTGGGTAATGCGAAAATGGGCGAAGGACGTGAACAGGGCGGGACCTAAATTGGAATAAACTGAACTTTATCCAAATACTCCACAACATTGCATCTTGATTGACCAATCGAACCTCACTATAACTTCCAGCCCGGACTGGATTAGCTGTTGATACCTAGCCGTAGCTAGCATGCTTGCTAACACCCACACAAGGGCGAAGCTAGCGTGGCTATCTGTATAGTGGATCACTGCCGTTAAGGCTACACTTCTCCTGCTGCCATTGGCATGTGTGTGTAAAACCCATACAGTGTGAGGGGGGAGAGTACTTTTCCACAGCCACGGGGAGTTATTAAGAACAATGTGTCTGAGGATGTGAGGAATTTACTCTCCCTGTGTTTCTTAATTACAAATGAAGCTTCTGATGTTGATTTGTTTGAACTACTTGAACCCAACCTGGCGCCCCCTTTCTACTCTTTCCCGCATCATTTTTAAATGTTCAATCTGGCAACCCAAAGTTAAAAGTCACATTTTTATATATAAGACTTCATTTTCTCTTAGTCTCTGTCTGTCTGTCTGTCTGTCTGTCTGTCTGTCTGTCTGTCTGTCTGTCTGTCTGTCTGTCTGTCTGTCTGTCTGTCTGTCTGTCTGTCTGTCTGTCTGTCTGTCTGTCTGTCTGTCTGTCTGTCTGTCTGTCTGTCTGTCTGTCTGTCTGTCTGTCTGTCTGTGTCTCTCTCTCTCTCTCTGTCAGTGTCTCTGAGCTCTCTCTTTCTCTCTTTCTCTGTCTGTCAGTGTCTCTCTCTCTCTCTGTCAGTGTCTCTGAGCTCTCTTTCTCTGTCTGTCAGTGTCTCTCTCTCTCTTTGTCAGTGTCTCTGAGCTCTCTCTCTCTGTCTGTCAGTGTCTCTCTCTCTCTTTGTCAGTGTCTCTGAGCTCTCTCTCTCTCTTTCTCTGTCTGTCAGTGTCTCTCTCTCTCTCTGTCAGTGTCTCTGAGCTCTCTCTTTCTCTCTTTCTCTGTCTGTCAGTGTCTCTGTCTCTCTCCATTCTCCTTTCCAGCAGCTGTCCAGTAGAGACACAGTTAATCCTCTTTAACCTAAAACATCTGGCATATCTCTCACTAATGGAGATGGATAGCTGCAGAACAGGAGCAGGAGTTTGTGTGTGAACTGTTCATGCCATCACCTGCCTGTTCATAACAGCACCTGCCTGTTCATGCCAGCACCTGCCTGTTCATAACAGCACCTGCCTGTTCATAACAGCACCTGCCTGTTCATAACAGCACCTGCCTGTTCATAACAGCACCTGCCTGTTCATGCCAGCACCTGCCTGTTCATAACAGCACCTGCCTGTTCATGCCAGCACCTGCCTGTTCATAACAGCACCTGCCTGTTCATAACAGCACCTGCCTGTTCATGCCAGCACCTGCCTGTTCATGCCAGCACCTGCCTGTTCATACCAGCACCTGCCTGTTCATAACAGCACATGAGTGTGTGTGTGTTTCACACAACCTCACACATGCAGCCCAAAGACGTGTCCCTTGTTTATGTGTGTGTCTGTGTGTCTGCCAGGCCGGACCACTAGTGATCAGTCTGACTGAGTGTAGTGTAACTCTCCTGTGGTGAGGACTTTCTACACACATTACACTAATCCAATCATTCATATAATGGCCCTGGGTTCCTTTGATATAGGCATCCAAACAGGCCCCTGTTGAAAGGCTGTTTTAGGCATCTGAATGGGCTCTGTCTGTCTGGCTGTTTTAGGTCATCTGAATGGGCTCTGTCTGTCTGGTTGTTTTAGGCATCTGAATGGGCTCTGTCTTTCTGGCTGTTTTAGGCATCTGAATGGGCTCTGTCTGTCTGGCTGTTTTAGGCATCTGAATGGGCTCTGTCTGTCTGGGTGTTTTAGGCATCTGAATGGGCTCTGTCTGTCTGGGTGTTTTAGGCATCTGAATGGGCTCTGTCTGTCTGGGTGTTTTAGGCATCTGAATGGGCTCTGTCTGTCTGGGTGTTTTAGGCATCTGAATGGGCTCTGTCTGTCTGGGTGTTTTAGGCATCTGAATGGGCTCTGTCTGTCTGGGTGTTTTAGGCATCTGAATGGGCTCTGTCTGTCTGGGTGTTTTAGGCATCTGAATGGGCTCTGTCTGTCTGTTTTAGGCATCTGAATGGGCTCTGTCTGTCTGGTTGTTTTAGGCATCTGAATGGGCTCTGTCTGTCTGGCTGTTTTAGGCATCTGAATGGGCTCTGTCTGTCTGGCTGTTTTAGGCATCTGAATGGGCTCTGTCTGTCTGGGTGTTTTAGGCATCTGAATGGGCTCTGTCTGTCTGGGTGTTTTAGGCATCTGAATGGGCTCTGTCTGTCTGGGTGTTTTAGGCATCTGAATGGGCTCTGTCTGTCTGGGTGTTTTAGGCATCTGAATGGGCTCTGTCTGTCTGGGTGTTTTAGGCATCTGAATGGGCTCTGTCTGGCTGTTTTAGGCATCTGAATGGGCTCTGTCTGTCTGGGTGTTTTAGGCATCTGAATGGGCTCTGTCTGTCTGTCTGTTTTAGGCATCTGAATGGGCTCTGTCTGTCTGGCTGTTTTAGGCATCTGAATGGGCTCTGTCTGTCTGGCTGTTTTAGGCATCTGAATGGGCTCTGGCTGTTTTAGGCATCTGAATGGGCTCTCTGTCTGGCTGTTTTAGGCATCTGAATGGGCTCTCTGTCTGGCTGTTTTAGGCATCTGAATGGGCTCTGTCTGTCTGGGTGTTTTAGGCATCTGAATGGGCTCTGTCTGTCTGGGTGTTTTAGGTATCTGAATGGGCTCTGTCTGTCTGGGTGTTTTAGGTATCTGAATGGGCTCTGTCTGTCTGGGTGTTTTAGCTGGAAGCTAGAGCCAAATGTTTCAAGTTTAGTTCAAAGCAGAAGCCTAAAGGACTGTTCTGGAGCGGTCTATAACACAAACCCAACCAACTGTTCTGGAGCGGTCTATAACACAAACCCAACCAACTGTTCTGGAGCGGGTCTATAACACAAACCCAACCAACTGTTCTGGAGCGGTCTATAACACAAACCTAACCAACTGTTCTGGAGCGGGTCTATAACACAAACCCAACCAACTGTTCTGGAGCGATCTATAACACAAACCCAACCAACTGTTCTGGAGCGGTCTGTAACACAAACCCAACCAACTGTTCTGGAGCGGGTCTATAACACAAACCCAACCAACTGTTCTGGAGCGGGTCTATAACACAAACCCAACCAACTGTTCTGGAGCGGGTCTATAACACAAACCCAACCAACTGTTCTGGAGCGGTCTATAACACAAACCCAACCAACTGTTCTGGAGCGGGTCTACAACACAAACCCAACCAACTGTTCTGGAGCGGTCTATAACACAAACCCAACCAACTGTTCTGGAGCGGTCTATAACACAAACCCAACCAACTGTTCTGGAGCGGGTCTACAACACAAACCCAACCAACTGTTCTGGAGCGGTCTATAACACAAACCCAACCAACTGTTCTGGAGCGGTCTATAACACAAACCCAACCAACTGTTCTGGAGCGGGTCTATAACACAAACCCAACCAACTGTTCTGGAGCGGTCTATAACACAAACCCAACCAACTGTTCTGGAGCGGGTCTAAAACACAAACCCAACCAACTGTTCTGGAGCGGGTCTATAACACAAACCCAACCAACTGTTCTGGAGCGGGTCTATAACACAAACCCAACCAACTGTTCTGGAGCGGTCTATAACACAAACCCAACCAACTGTTCTGGAGCGGTCTATAACACAAACCCAACCAACTGTTCTGGAGCGGGTCTATAACACAAACCCAACCAACTGTTCTGGAGCGGTCTATAACACAAACCCAACCAACTGTTCTGGAGCGGTCTATAACACAAACCCAACCAACTGTTCTGGAGCGGGTCTATAACACAAACCCAACCAACTGTTCTGGAGCGGTCTATAACACAAACCCAACCAACTGTTCTGGAGCGGGTCTATAACACAAACCCAACCAACTGTTCTGGAGCGGGTCTATAACACAAACCCAACCAACTGTTCTGGAGCGGGTCTATAACACAAACCCAACCAACTGTTCTGGAGCGGTCTATAACACAAACCTAACCAACTGTTCTGGAGCGGGTCTATAACACAAACCCAACCAACTGTTCTGGAGCGGGTCTATAACACAAACCCAACCAACTGTTCTGGAGCGGGTCTATAACACAAACCCAACCAACTGTTCTGGAGCGGGTCTATAACACAAACCCAACCAACTGTTCTGGAGCGGGTCTATAACACAAACCCAACCAACTGTTCTGGAGCGGGTCTATAACACAAACCCAACCAACTGTTCTGGAGCGGGTCTATAACACAAACCCAACCAACTGTTCTGGAGCGGGTCTATAACACAAACCCAACCAACTGTTCTGGAGCGGGTCTATAACACAAACCCAACCAACTGTTCTGGAGCGGGTCTATAACACAAACCCAACCAACTGTTCTGGAGCGGTCTATAACACAAACCCAACCAACTGTTCTGGAGCGGGTCTACAACACAAACCCAACCAACTGTTCTGGAGCGGTCTATAACACAAACCCAACCAACTGTTCTGGAGCGGGTCTACAACACAAACCCAACCAACTGTTCTGGAGCGGTCTACAACACAAACCCAACCAACTGTTCTGGAGCGGGTCTATAACACAAACCCAACCAACTGTTCTGGAGCGGTCTATAACACAAACCCAACCAACTGTTCTGGAGCGGGTCTACAACACAAACCCAACCAACTGTTCTGGAGCGGGTCTATAACACAAACCCAACCAACTGTTCTGGAGCGGGTCTACAACACAAACCCAACCAACTGTTCTGGAGCGGTCTACAACACAAACCCAACCAACTGTTCTGGAGCGGGTCTATAACACAAACCCAACCAACTGTTCTGGAGCGGGTCTATAACACAAACCCAACCAACTGTTCTGGAGCGGGTCTACAACACAAACCCAACCAACTGTTCTGGAGCGGGTCTATAACACAAACCCAACCAACTGTTCTGGAGCGGGTCTATAACACAAACCCAACCAACTGTTCTGGAGCGGGTCTATAACACAAACCCAACCAACTGTTCTGGAGCGGGTCTACAACACAAACCCAACCAACTGTTCTGGAGCAGGTCTACAACACAAACCCAACCAACTGTTCTGGAGCGGGTCTATAACACGAACCCAAACAACTGTTCTGGAGCGGGTCTATAACACAAACCCAACCAACTGTTCTGGAGCGGTCTATAACACGAACCCAAACAACTGTTCTGGAGCGGGTCTACAACACAAACCCAACCAACTGTTCTGGAGCGGTCTATAACACGAACCCAAACAACTGTTCTGGAGCGGGTCTATAACACAAACCAAACCAACTGTTCTGGAGCGAGTCTATAACACAAACCCAACCAACTGTTCTGGAGCGGGTCTATAACACAAACCCAACCAACTGTTCTGGAGCGGTCTATAACACAAACCCAACCAACTGTTCTGGAGCGGGTCTATAACACAAACCCAACCAACTGTTCTGGAGCGGTCTATAACACAAACCCAACCTCTGTGTGTGTGAATGTAGAGGCTCAGAAATACATACTCTCTCTGTGTGTGTGTGTGTGTTAGTGTGTGTGTGTGTGTGTGTGTGTGTGTGTGTGTGTGTGTGTGTGTGTGTCGGGGTCTGCCAACACTGCCTTTTCCCCCCAGTCTAATAATTTTTTTCCCCCCCAATTGACACTGAACTATGTGATTCTGTCAGATGGCCCACTTTGAAGAAGAAAAGGGGGAACACACACACACACACACACACACACACTTGTAAAACAGTTTGTTTTTGTATTGTCCCGTATAGGTACTACATCAGGGACTCTAAAGGCAGCAGGAGGTGGCTGATATTCCTGGAGGGTGAGTTGAGGTTTAAGACTTACAAATCCTCTGCTATTTGTCAGCTGTATTTGTCAATCCAAGGCACGTTACAGGACAGAGCACTGAACAGCCGACAATATGCCTCTTAAAGGTAATGTACGTTTTCAGTTGACAATCACTGTGTTTATCGTGAATGTGAGCTGCACAAACTGCAGGGAAATTACCTTTAAAAGGTAATTTCAGTCGACTGACCAGTGCGCTGCTCTATAACCGGCCTTGGATTGAATCCTGGCCCTAGTGCTATGTTGATATCTGTTGTTGTTGTCTGTGTAGGTGGATGGTGCTGTATGTAATGTTGTTCTTCTCTGTGTAGGTGGATGGTACTGTATGTAATGTTGTTGGTCTGTGTAGGTGGATGGTACTGTATGTAATGTTGTTGGTCTGTGTGGGTGGATGGTGCTGTATATAATGTTGTTGGTCTGTGTAGGTGGATGGTGCTGTATGTAATGTTGTTGGTCTGTGTAGGTGGATGGTGCTGTATGTAATGTTGTTGGTCTGTGTGGGTGGATGGTGCTGTATGTAATGTTGTTGGTCTGTGTAGGTGGATGGTGCTGTATGTAATGTTGTTGGTCTGTGTAGGTGGATGGTGCTGTATGTGATGTTGTTGGTCTGTGTAGGTGGATGGTGCTGTATGTAATGTTGTTGGTCTGTGTAGGTGGATGGTGCTGTATGTAATGTTGTTGGTCTGTGTAGGTGGATGGTGCTGTATGTAATGTTGTTGGTCTGTGTAGGTGGATGGTGCTGTATGTAATGTTGTTGGTCTGTGTAGGTGGATGGTACTGTATGTAATATTGTTGGTCTGTGTAGGTGGATGGTGCTGTATGTAATGTTGGTCTGTGTAGGTGGATGGTGCTGTATGTAATGTTGGTCTGTGTAGGTGGATGGTGCTGTATGTAATGGTGTTGGTCTGTGTAGGTGGATGGTGCTGTATGTAATGTTGTTGGTCTGTGTAGGTGGATGGTGCTGTATGTAATGTTGTTGGTCTGTGTAGGTGGATGGTGCTGTATGTAATGTTGGTCTGTGTAGGTGGATGGTACTGTATGTAATATTGTTGGTCTGTGTAGGTGGATGGTGCTGTATGTAATGTTGTTGGTCTGTGTAGGTGGATGGTACGGTATGTAATGTTGTTGGTCTGTGTAGGTGGATGGTGCTGTATGTAATGTTGTTGGTCTGTGTAGGTGGATGGTGCTGTATGTAATGTTGTTGGTCTGTGTAGGTGGATGGTGCTGTATGTAATGTTGTTGGTCTGTGTGGGTGGATGGTGCTGTATGTAATGTTGTTGGTCTGTGTAGGTGGATGGTGTTGTATGTAATGTTGTTGGTCTGTGTAGGTGGATGGTGCTGTATGTAATGTTGTTGGTCTGTGTAGGTGGATGGTGCTGTATGTAATATTGTTGGTCTGTGTAGGTGGATGGTGCTGTATGTGATGTTGTTGGTCTGTGTAGGTGGATGGTGCTGTATGTAATGTTGTTGGTCTGTGTAGGTGGATGGTGCTGTATGTAATGTTGTTGGTCTGTGTAGGTGGATGGTGTTGTATGTAATGTTGTTGGTCTGTGTAGGTGGATGGTGCTGTATGTAATGTTGTTGGTCTGTGTAGGTGGATGGTGCTGTATGTAATATTGTTGGTCTGTGTAGGTGGATGGTACTGTATGTAATGTTGTTGGTCTGTGTAGGTGGATGGTGCTGTATGTAATGTTGTTGGCCTGTGTAGGTGGATGGTGCTGTATGTAATGTTGTTGGTCTGTGTAGGTGGATGGTGCTGTGTGTAATGTTGTTGGTCTGTGTAGGTGGATGGTGCTGTATGTAATGTTGTTGGTCTGTGTAGGTGGATGGTGCTGTATGTAATGTTGTTGGTCTGTGTAGGTGGATGGTGCTGTATGTAATGTTGTTGGTCTGTGTAGGTGGATGGTGCTGTATGTAATGGTGTTGGTCTGTGTAGGTGGATGGTGCTGTATGTAATGGTGTTGATCTGTGTAGGTGGATGGTGCTGTATGTAATGTTGTTGGTCTGTGTAGGTGGATGGTGCTGTGTGTAATGTTGTTGGTCTGTGTAGGTGGATGGTGCTGTGTGTAATGTTGTTGGTCTGTGTAGGTGGATGGTACTGTTTCAACAGACAGACTTGTGACACCAGGTACCAGACAATGAGGAGACTCATGAGCTCCCTCAAGTGGCCACGCACCAGAACAGGTCAGCACACTGTTATAAACACTTATTACAAGCTCATAACATGTTTATTAATGGTAATAGCGAGTAATACTGTTGCTATAACCT
>NW_024058229.1:37500-62532 GCF_016432855.1 Salvelinus namaycush
CAATCGTTGTCCCTGATTGAGAATCATACTTAGGCAGCCGGGGTTTCACGTGTGGTTTGTGGGTGTTTGTTCCTTGTTAGTGTTTCGCCACACGGGACTGTTACGGTAGTTTCATTTGTTATTTTGTATCGCTTATTGTTTTCATGTCTATTAAATTACCATGGAAACTTACCACTCTGCATATTGGTCCGATCCTTCTCGCCTCTCCTCGTCCGATGAGGAGGACGACTTAGACTGCCGTTACAGAAACACCCACCAACAAACAGTGAGAACAGCCTACCTTAATATGGTTCTCAATCAGAGGAAACGTAAAACACCTGCCCCTGATTGAGAACCATATCAGGCTAATTGAAAATGAACCCAACATAGAAACACATAACATAGAATGCCCACCCAGCTCACGTCCTGACCATACTAAACAAAGACAAAATAAAGGAAATAAGGTCAGGAACGTGACAGGATCTGTGTAATCTGAGGGAAATATGTGTCTCTAATATGGTCATTTATTTGGCAGGGGGTTAGGAAGTGCAGCTCAGTTTCCACCTAATTTTGTGGGCAGTGTGCACATAGCGTGTCTTCTCTTGAGAGCCAGGTCTGCCTACGGCAGTCTTTCTCACTAGCAAGGCTATGCTCACTGAGTCTGTACATAGTCAAAGCTTTCCTTAAATTTGGGTCAGTCACTGTGTACTCTCTGTTTAGGGCCAAATAGCATTCTAGTTTGCTCAGTTTTTTTTGTTGTTAATTCTTTCCAATGTGTAAAGCAATTATCTTTTTGTTTTCTCATGATTTGGTTAGGTCTAATTGTGTTGCTGTCCTGGGGCTCTGTGGGGTCTGTTTGTGTTTATGAACAGAGCCCCAGGACCAGCTTGATTAGGGGACTCTTCTCCAGGTTAATCGCTTAGGTGATGGCTTTGTTATGGAAGGTTTGGGAATCGCTTCCTTTTAGGTGGTTGTAGAATTTAATGGCTCTTTTCTGGATTTTGATAATTATCGGGTATCGGCCTAATTCTGCTCTGCATGCATTATTTGGTGTTTTACGTTGTACATGGAGGATATGTTTGCAGAATTCTGCATGCAGGGTCTCAATTTGGTGTTTGTCCCATTTTGTGAATTCTTGGTTGGTGAGCGGACCCCAGACCTCACAACCATAAAGGGCAATGGGTTCTATAACTAATTTTAAGTATTTTTAGCCAGATCCTAATTGGGATGTCGAATTTTATGTTTCTTTTGATGGCATAGAAGTACCTTCTTGCCTTGTCTCTCAGATCGTTCACAGCTTTGTGCAAGTTAAGTGTGGCGCTAAAGTGTTTAGGCCGAGGTATGTATAGTTTTTTGTGTGCTCTAGGGCAACGGTGTCTAGATGGAATTGTATTTGTGGTCCTGGCAACTGGACCTTTTTTGGAACACCATTATTTTTGTCTTACTGAGATTTACTGTCAGGGCCCAGGTCTGACAGAATCTGTGCAGAATATCTAGGTGCTGCGTTAGGACCTCCTTGGTTGGGGACAGAAGCACCAGATCATCAGCAAACAGACATTTGACTTCAGATTCTAGTAGGGTGAGGCCGGGTGCTGCAGACTGTTCTAGTGCCGTCGCCAATTCGGGGATATATTTGTTGAAGAGGGTGGGGCTTAAGCTGCATCCCTGTCTCACCCCACGACCCTGTGGAAAGAAATGTGTGTGTTTTTTTGCCTATATTAACCGCAGACTTGTTTGTGTACATGGATTTTATAATGTCGTATGTTTCCCCTCCCAACACCACTTTCCATCAATTTGTATAGCAGACCCTCATGCCAAATTGAGTCAAAAGCTTTTTGGAAATCAACAAAGCATGAGGATCTCTCTCTCCTCTCTCTCTCTCTAGGTTCATCCCATACTGCTCTAGTGATGCCTGGAGTGGAGCCTCAGCAAAGACTGACCAAAGTAGGGAACATCAGTTCAAGTATATAGTGCACTCTATAGGGAATAGGATGCCTCCTTGGAAAAACACTATGCATTTTATTTAAAATAATTCAAAACATTTAAGTGATAATTCCTGATAATGCCTGTCAGTTGGGTTGCCAGAGACCCAGTCGTTCGTTCTATCAGTTCGGTTGCCGAAGACGCGACCCAGTCGTTGGTTCTAAATGTTCTTTTGCCATACTGGCTGGTAACGTTCTGATCCCTTGCTTGCTAGCTAGCCAACTACATTTATTTGGATACATCCACAACAATGAGCTAATGAAGCGCGATTTCACCTGACATAGAAAATGTGCTCTCTCGCCAGGACACTGTTGTTCAGAGGAGCTAGCCAACAACAGAGGAGCTAGCCAACAACAGAGGAGCTAGCCAACAACAGAGGAGCTAGCCAACAACACAGCTAACACACTGTGTTCTATTGACATTTCTTTGTATATATACACCAAAAAATATGCTAATTCATTATTTCGACTGGCTGAGAAAACCTTCCTGCCTGTCTCATCCCGAAGCGTTCATTACTATGGGACAGCTGGAGATCGAATTTCAATATTTAAACAATGTTGCAAATATCAGAGAGACAGACAGCAAGGTTTATACAAATCTCCGCTGTTGAAAACTAAATGTTAGTCAAAAAGAAATGTGTTATAGTGGAGATGAAGTTTATAAAGTGCCTGGCTGGGCTGTTAAGACAGTGGATTGCACAGTCAGATGGAACAGAGTAAATAGACATTTCAACATCATAGATTTAGCTGGTGGTAACTTGTGGAATAGACACCGGCTGGAATGCGGTTTTAACCAATCAGCATTCAGGATTAGACCCACCGGTTGTATAACAAGCTATCAATCAATGTGTCTACTGTGCCTGTCTTCATGTTGCTCTGTGTGTGTATGTGCGTATGTTTCTCTCTGTGTAGGTGACTATGCGTTCATGGGCTCAGTGATCATTAAGGAGGTGGTTAATGAGCTGCTTACTAAAGGACTGGACAGCGCTAAGGTCCTGCTACTGGCTGGGAGCAGGTCAGTACACTGTGTGTGTGTCTGATAAAATCACCACAGTCTCAAACCTTTTTACTTTACTTACTTTTTTGGACATCCGTCTGTTTCTCCCTCAATCTGGCCCTCTGGACCTCTCCAACTCTCCTTATTTCCCCCTCTCTGGATTACTTAATGGTTTTTACACTCTCTCTCTCTCTCTCCCACTCCCTTTCTCTCCCCACTCCCTCTCCCTTTCTCTTCCCACTCCCTCTCCCTCCCTCTCCCCACTCCCTCTCCCTCCCTCCCTCCCTCTCCCCTCCAGTGCGGGGGGTACAGGTGTACTCCTGAACGTGGACCGTGTGGCGGAGCACCTGGAGTCCCGGGGACACAGGGAGATTCAGGTCCGGGGTCTGGCTGACTCTGGCTGGTTCCTGGATAACAAGCAGTACAGATCTACAGACTGTCACAGCACCATCAGCTGTGACCCTACTGAGGCTATCAGGAGAGGAATCAGGTGAGAGAAAGAAGAGGGAAGGAGGGATGGGAGGGATGGGAGGGGAGGGAAGGAGGGATGGGAGGGGAGGGAGAGAGAGAAGGAGGAAGAGGGAGGGAGGGGGAGAGGGAGAGACAACGAGTGACCATACGAGTGACAACTGACTATACTTCCTGTTTCCTGTCTAGGTACTGGGGTAGTGTGGTGCCAGAGAGCTGCAGACAGACTCACATAGGAGAGGAGTGGAACTGCTTCTTCGGATATAAAGTCTACCCCACACTCAAGAGTAAGAGAGTGTTTCTAGTACTCTCTCTCTTCCCTCTCTCTCTCTTTTCTTTCTCCCTCTCCCTCTCTCCCTCACTCTCTCCCTCACTCTCTCTCTCTAGCACTCTGTCTCTTCCCTCTCTCTCTCTTTTCTTTCTCCCTCTCCCTCTCTCCCTCGCTCTCTCTCTCTCTCTCTCTCTCTCTCTCTCTAGCACTCTGTCTCTGTCTCTTCCCTCTCTCTCTCTTTTCTTTCTCCCTCTCCCTCTCTCCCTCACTCTCTCTCTCTCTCTCTCTCTCTCTCTCTCTCTCTCTCTCTAGCACTCTGTCTGTCTCTTCCCTCTCTCTCTCTTCTTCTGTGTCTCTCTCTCACTGTCTCTTCTTCTGTGTGTCTCTCTCTCTCTCTGTCTCTCTCTAGCACTCTCTCTTTCTCTCCAGGTCCAGTGTTATTTGATGAGGCCCAGCTAAAAGTAGACGCCCCCCCCCTCTCCCCCCACTTCCCCTCTCTCTCTTCCTCCCCCACTTTCCCCCTCCCTCTCTCTTCCTCCCCCACTTCCCCCTCCCTCCTCCCTCTCTCTCCCTCATCCCTCTCTCTCTCTCCTTCCTCTTTCTCCCTCCCCCCCTCTAACCCCTTTCTCTCTCTCCAGGTCCAGTGTTTGTGGTCCAGTGGTTATTTGATGAGGCCCAGTTAACAGTAGATAACATCCACCTGACTGGTCATCCGGTCCACGAGGGACAATGGAGATATATACAGAATCTGGGCAACGAGCTGAGGAACACACTCAAAGACGTCCCGTAAGACACACACACACAGGAATGTACACACACACACATTGGATAGTACACACAGAGACACACACACACAATAATAATGTACAAACACACATACATACCATAACTTCCTGTTTTATTCCCTAAAGAATGTTAACGTTTTATGTTATGTGGAATGTTAACTCTCCTCTGATCACGTTGATTGATCTGTCTGTTCTGAATGCCAGGGCCCTGTTTGCTCCAGCCTGCCTATCCCACGAGGTCATCACCAGGAAGTGAGTGAACAGTCACTGATCTTAACTTCCTCTTAGATTAGACATATCATAACTGGGTCTTAGATTAGACATATCATAACTGGGTCTCAGATTAGACATATCATAACTGGGTCTCAGATTAGACATATCATAACTGGGTCTCAGATTAGACATATCATAACTGGGTCTCAGATTAGACATATCATAACTGGGTCTTAGATTAGACATATCATAACTGGGTCTCAGATTAGACATATCATAACTGGGTCTCAGGTTAGACATATCATAACTGGGTCTTAGATTAAACATATCATAACTGGGTTTTAGATTAGACATATCATAACTGGGTCTCAGGTTAGACATATCATAACTGGGTCTTAGATTAGACATATCATAACTGGGTCTCAGATTAGACATATCATAACTGGGTCTTAGATTAGACATATCATAACTGGGTCTTAGATTAGACATATCATAACTGGGTCTTAGATTAGACATATCATAACTGGGTCTCAGATTAGACATATCATAACTGGGTCTTAGATTAGACATATCATAACTGGGTCTTAGATTAGACATATCATAACTGGGTCTCAGATTAGACATATCATAACTGGGTCTCAGATTAGACATATCATAACTGGGTCTCAGATTAGACATATCATAACTGGGTCTTAGATTAGACATATCATAACTGGGTCTCAGATTAGACATATCATAACTGGGTCTCAGGTTAGACATATCATAACTGGGTCTTAGATTAAACATATCATAACTGGGTTTTAGATTAGACATATCATAACTGGGTCTCAGGTTAGACATATCATAACTGGGTCTTAGATTAGACATATCATAACTGGGTCTCAGATTAGACATATCATAACTGGGTCTCAGATTAGACATATCATAACTGGGTCTCAGATTAGACATATCATAACTGGGTCTTAGATTAGACATATCATAACTGGGTCTTAGATTAGACATATCATAACTGGGTCTTAGATTAGACATATCATAACTGGGTCTTAGATTAGACATATCATAACTGGGTCTTAGATTAGACATATCATAACTGGGTCTTAGATTAGACACATCATAACTGGGTCTCAGATTAGACACATCATAACTGGGTCTCAGATTAGACATATCATAACTGGGTGTTAGATTAGACATATCATAACTGGGTGTTAGATTAGACATATCATAACTGGGTCTCAGATTAGACATATCATAACTGGGTTTTAGATTAGACATATCATAACTGGGTCTCAGATTAGACATATCATAACTGGGTCTTAGATTAGACATATCATAACTGGGTCTTAGATTAGACATATCATAACTGGGTCTTAGCTTAGACATATCATAACTGGGTCTTAGATTAGACATATCATAACTGGGTCTTAGATTAGACATATCATAACTGGGTCTTAGATTAGACATATCATAACTGGGTCTTAGATTAGACATATCATAACTGGGTCTTAGATTAGACACATCATAACTGGGTCTCAGATTAGACACATCATAACTGGGTCTCAGATTAGACACATCATAACTGGGTCTCAGATTAGACATATCATAACTGGGTCTTAGATTAGACATATCATAACTGGGTCTCAGATTAGACATATCATAACTGGTTCTTAGATTAGACATATCATAACTGGGTCTTAGCTTAGACATATCATAACTGGGTCTTAGATTAGACATATCATAACTGGGTCTTAGATTAGACATATCATAACTGGGTCTCAGATTAGACATATCATAACTGGGTCTCAGATTAGACATATCATAACTGGGTCTCAGATTAGACATATCATAACTGGGTCTCAGATTAGACATATCATAACTGGGTCTCAGATTAGACATATCATAACTGGGTCTCAGATTAGACAT
Source organism: Salvelinus namaycush (assembly GCF_016432855.1). NCBI lineage: Eukaryota > Metazoa > Chordata > Actinopteri > Salmoniformes > Salmonidae > Salvelinus > Salvelinus namaycush. Next base: position 44,116 of record NW_024058229.1, read on the forward strand.
ATCATAACTGGGTCTCAGATTAGACATATCATAACTGGGTCTTAGATTAGACATATCATAACTGGGTCTTAGATTAGACATATCATAACTGGGTCTTAGATTAGACATATCATAACTGGGTCTCAGATTAGACATATCATAACTGGGTCTCAGATTAGACATATCATAACTGGGTCTTAGATTAGACATATCATAACTGGGTCTCAGATTAGACATATCATAACTGGGTCTCAGATTAGACATATCATAACTGGGTCTCAGATTAGACATATCATAACTGGGTCTCAGATTAGACATATCATAACTGGGTCTCAGATTAGACATATCATAACTGGGTCTCAGATTAGACATATCATAACTGGGTCTCAGATTAGACATATCATAACTGGGTCTCAGATTAGACATATCATAACTGGGTCTCAGATTAGACATATCATAACTGGGTCTCAGATTAGACATATCATAACTGGGTCTCAGATTAGACATATCATAACTGGGTCTTAGATTAGACACATCATAACTGGGTCTCAGATTAGACACATCATAACTGGGTCTCAGATTAGACATATCATAACTGGGTTTTAGATTAGACATATCATAACTGGGTCTCAGATTAGACACATCATAACTGGGTCTCAGATTAGACATATCATAACTGGGTTTTAGATTAGACATATCATAACTGGGTCTCAGATTAGACATATCATAACTGGGTCTTAGATTAGACATATCATAACTGGGTCTTAGCTTAGACATATCATAACTGGGTCTTAGATTAGACATATCATAACTGGGTCTTAGATTAGACATATCATAACTGGGTCTTAGATTAGACATATCATAACTGGGTCTTAGATTAGACATATCATAACTGGGTCTTAGATTAGACATATCATAACTGGGTCTTAGATTAGACACATCATAACTGGGTCTCAGATTAGACACATCATAACTGGGTCTCAGATTAGACACATCATAACTGGGTTTTAGATTAGACATATCATAACTGGGTCTCAGATTAGACATATCATAACTGGGTCTCAGATTAGACATATCATAACTGGGTCTCAGATTAGACATATCATAACTGGGTTTTAGATTAGACATATCATAACTGGGTCTCAGATTAGACATATCATAACTGGGTCTTAGATTAGACATATCATAACTGGGTCTTAGATTAGACATATCATAACTGGGTCTTAGATTAGACATATCATAACTGGGTCTTAGATTAGACATATCATAACTGGGTCTTAGATTAGACATATCATAACTGGGTCTCAGATTAGACATATCATAACTGGGTCTCAGATTAGACATATCATAACTGGGTCTCAGATTAGACATATCATAACTGGGTCTTAGATTAGACATATCATAACTGGGTCTTGGATTAGACATATCATAACTGGGTTTTAGCTTAGACATATCATAACTGGGTCTCAGATTAGACATATCATAACTGGGTCTTAGTTTAGACATATCATAACTGGGTCTCAGATTAGACATATCATAACTGGGTCTTAGTTTAGACATATCATAACTGGGTCTTAGATTAGACATATCATAACTGGGTCTCAGATTAGACATATCATAACTGGGTCTCAGATTAGACATATCATAACTGGGTCTTAGATTAGACATATCATAACTGGGTCTTAGCTTAGACATATCATAACCCTTAACTTGAAACCAAAAAATGTGTGACTTGACCGGTACCTCTCCCATTTCTAACCTCCTTTCCGCTCCTCCCCCTGTTACCATAGTTACTGGATGGACATCCAAGTCAAAGGAACCTCCCTCCCCAGAGCCCTACACTGCTGGGACCGTGGTCTCCACGACAACAACCTCCACCAAAGATCCTCCAACAACACCCATAGCAACAATCCTAACCCCACCCCCAACAAGGCTCTGCCCCCAGCTTCGCCTCCAAGGGGCTGTCCTCTGCGTCTGATTGACAGCTGCCCCTGGCCTCACTGTAATCCCACCTGTCCCACTATACGGGATCAGATCACCGGACAGGAAATGAGCGTGATCCAGTTCCTGAAACACATGGGGTTTGATGTTGCCAAGATGGCCCAGCAACAGGGCATGGACGCAGGGAAACTGCTGGGGATGCTGAATAACGGGAACTGAGCAGGGAGAGACTCACGCAGGTAGCTGAAATGAAACGCACACACACACTCTGACACAGCAGGGCATGGACCAAAGAACGCTTTGGTGGAGATGAACGGAACTCAATGCAAAAACAGAATAGAAACAGAACTGAACTCTAAGCAACAGGACTGAACAAAACTGAGCGAACCCCAAAAGCAACAGAACTGAACAGAAAAAGTTACTGTGCTAAACTGAACTGGACTCTATGGATCTGAATTCAGAACTTTGACTTGGTGCAACTCAAAACACCTCAACTCTGAACGCAGCTTGAATAGTGTCTGCAACGGGACAGAACTCGACTCAACTGAATAATAACTCATTTTTAGTTATTAGAACACAACAACGGAACTGCTAAGTTTGAGTTCAAACAACTGAACAATGCTTTACTCAACAACGCTGAACTCAACTCAGCCAAACCTGAACAGAACTCAACTATACTGAAATAATTATTCAGGCGCGAAAAGACATACATAAATGGAACGTCATCCGTTTTAAGGATACTGTCCCAAATGGCATCAGATTCCCCCATAGGGCTCTGGTCAAAACTAGTGCAATATGCAATATTTTGGGAATAGATCGTCATTTGGGACGCATTCTGTTAGTTTTAAAGTAAATAAGACAACGGACTTGTGTATTTTGAAAATATATATATGCATAATAGATGTAGAAGTTGTGAATGTAAATGAAGTGGAATCCTCAGACTGTAATGACTTGATAGACTTCAATTATCATTTTGATCAATGCTACAGAAGATACAGAATCAAGCTTCTGATATGGAAGGCAGTGGATAATAGCGAGCCCCTCATAGGCTACGTTTACACAGGCAGCCTAATTCTGATCTATTTACACTAATTGGTCTTCTAACCAATCAGATCAGGGTCTTTTACCAATAATTGGGCCAGAATTGGGCTGCCTGTGTAAACACAGCCATAGTAACAGGGTTCACTAGAACTGATTGATTGATCAGAGTTGTCTCAAACGACCACACAGCCTACTGCCACATCTGAACTAACCAGCAGAGGGGGATGGAGACTGCCACACCTAAACATAGGCTACTAGCAGAGTGAGAGATGGATGGCTGATACAGTATGTGGGGAATGTCAGGATGGATGGCTGATACAGTATGTGGGGAATGTCTGGATGGATGGCTGATACAGTATGTGGGGAATGTCTGGCTGATACAGTATGTGGGGAATGTCTGGATGGATGTCTGATACAGTATGTGGGGAATGTCTGGCTGATACAGTATGTGGGGAATTTCTGGATGGATGGCTGATACAGTATGTGGGGAATGGGAGAGATGTCTGGATGGATGGCTGATACAGTATGTGGGGAATGTCTGGATGGATGTCTGATACAGTATGTGGGGAATTTCTGGATGGATGGCTGATACAGTATGTGGGGAATGTCTGGCTGATACAGTATGTGGGGAATGCCTGGATGGATGGCTGATACAGTATGTGGGGAATGGGAGAGATGTCTGGATGGATGCCTGATACAGTATGTGGGGAATATCTGGATGGATGGCTGATACAGTATGTGGGGAATGTCTAGATGGATGGCTGATGCAGTATGTGGGGAATGGGAGAGATGTCTGGATGGATGGCTGATACAGTATGTGGGGAATATCTGGATGGATGGCTGATACAGTATGTGGGGAATGTCTGGCTGATACAGTATGTGGGGAATGTCTGGCTGATACAGTATGTGGGGAATGTCTGGCTGATACAGTATGTGGGGAATGTCTGGATGGATGGCTGATACAGTATGTGGGGAATGTCTGGCTGATACAGTATGTGGGGAATGTCTGGCTGATACAGTATGTGGGGAATGTCTGGATGGATGGCTGATACAGTATGTGGGGAATGGGAGAGATGTCTGGATGGATGCCTGATACAGTATGTGGGGAATGGGAGATTTATGATATGGCGCTCTCTACTGGAGATTTTGAGAATTACAAACATTTGTATTCTTGCTGCTTCCAACTCTCCCTCGGTAAATATTACTGACTGGTGCTTTTAACCACATAGGCTTTTATACAAGGATAATAATGGGTTATACTTTAGTATCTCTAAAAGGTTATGTGATTAACTGTTTGAACTCAACAAAGGGTTGCACATTTTCAGTAACTTTCCCAAAATGTTCCTGAAATCACAGTTGGAAGTTTCCTGGAGTCAGGAGGGAATAAACATAGAATCTGGGAATCTTTAAACCAGGATTTCTGGTGGATTTTTGCAACCCTAAACTCAAGCTACTTTGGAGTTGATATTTATTAGATGTATCATGTATGAGTGCTGTTATACTTCATATGTATTAGATGTATCCTGTATGAGTGCTGTTATACTTCATATGTATTAGGTGTATCCTGTATGAGTGCTGTTATACTTCATATGTATTAGGTGTATCCTGTATGAGTGCTGTTATACTTCATATGTATTAGATGTATCCTGTATGAGTGCTGTTATACTTCATATGTATTAGATGTATCCTGTATGAGTGCTGTTATACTTCATATGTATTAGATGTATCCTGTATGAGTGCTGTTATACTTCATATGTATTAGGTGTATCCTGTATGAGTACTGTTCTACTTCATATGTATTAGATGTATCCTGTATGAGTGCTGTTATACTTCATATGTATTAGATGTATCCTGTATGAGTGCTGTTATACTTCATATGTATTAGGTGTATCCTGTATGAGTGCTGTTATACTTCATATGTATTAGATGTATCCTGTATGAGTACTGTTATACTTCATATGTATTAGGTGCATCCTGTATGAGTGCTGTTATACTTCATATGTATTAGGTGTATCCTGTATGAGTACTGTTATACTTCATATGTATTAGGTGTATCCTGTATGAGTGCTATTACGACAAGAAAGTGATTCTTTTGAAATATATTTAGCTCTTTTTATGGTGCTGATTGCATGTCTGTAATACATCATAATTGTGTTAAATAATAGAAAGATGTATTTTTCAATGATTTATATTAGATTTCTCCACTGAAAAGTACAAGTGTAGCGTAACCACTAGGTACACATCAGATAAGCAAATACACACACAAATATGGTAAAACATTTAATGACGTATAAAATAAACAAACAATAAAACTTAAAAACAAAAAGAGATTCAAATAACGTACTGTTCCAGTGGTTGATCTTCTAAGACCATTTCCTGTTTGAACGAACCAATCAGATCACCCGATACTAAGAGGTGGATTCCTCCTACAGAGACAGTAAACAGAGGATGCATCCAAAAAGGTACCCTATTCTCTACATAGTGCACTACTTAAGACCAGCGCCCTATAAAGTTGTGCACTATGTAGGGAAGAGTGCCATTTCAGAAGCAGAGATGAGACTGACCACCAATTAACATAAAAACATATCAAAAACATTTTATATCAGAAACGGAAAGAAATACCCTATTTGTTCACAGTTGGTATGAAAGGGCTGTTGACAAAATACCAGTTTATACAATAAAAACATTAAAGTAATTTAAAAAACATACTATTTACAATTAAAAAATACAATTCCTATATTTCACAGAATTCACCCTGCTTAACAATGCCACTGTTGTAATCCTTTGTGCAATGTTGGCAGCTTCTTGGCATTTGATATGTTCCCTATTCAAAGTTGTGAGGGAAAAAAAATATTGTTTGTAAAAAACGCATTCAGTTCTGTGTCCCTACAAGCAGACCGTATCCCAGTCTCGTTTCCTCACCTCTTCACCCCTACATCCTCTCTCATGACCAGGGGTTCCAATCCAACTTTTAAAAAAGGACAAAGATCCTTGGCTGAAAGTATTGAGCTTCGATAAACCATTGTTTTGTGACAGTGGCATGTCCTGTCATATTATATGAAGAATAAACAGTAAGGTGTAGCTTATGGCTTGGCCATAGTAAGTTCATATAAACTCAGTGGTATTTTCCTATGTAGCCTAGTTACAGTAAGGTGTAGCCTAGTTACAGTAAGGTGTAGCCTAGTTACAGTAAGATGTAGCCTAGTTACAGTAAGATGTAGCCTAGTTACAGTAAGGTGTAGCCTAGTTACAGTAAGGTGTAGCCTATGGCTTGGCCATAGTAAGATCCTATAAAGACAGTGGTCTTTCCCTATGAGGTGTAGCCTGTTGTTGGAAGAGGGAAAACCTGCTTTGTCCCATTCCCAATCCTTATAAGGACCAGATTCCTGGGAAAGAGTGTGGATCCTATCAGAATCATATTTTGGCGTATGTGGGATTTGTTATTGTAAAGAAGTAAATTCCTTTCTCGTCCCAGTCCCAACTCAGCTTCCTGGGAAAGACGACATCCTCAGAGAATAGTTCTCCAGTTGAAGAATTCCTTAACAGCTCTTCCCAGAGGCAGGAGAGGAGAGCTACATCCAGGTTGGTCCATTCAGAACATTTTCCAAAGGATATTCAGAGATTTACTGAGATATTCCCTCCACGGAGAAAGGAGAGAATGCTGTTTCAGTAGTTGGAATGCTAGCTGTTGGAATCCTGGGAAGAGGACAGGAGAAAATGGTCAGAAATGTGAGCCAGGAGAAATTGGGAACAAAAGAATGCATGCAGCCACACACACACACACACACACACTCCCTCCTTCATACACATACTCTACCATACACAAACTCTCTCTCTCTCTCATACACACACACCTGACTGGCCTGACTGGTGAGTCTGCGAGGGGAGAGGGGTCGTTTCTGCTGGTGGATGGCCTGGAGACGAGTGATCAGGAACTTCTTATCCTCCCCCTCCTAGAGACACAATGACACAGGTCAGCAGGGAACAACCATGTAGCTGGCCATTAACACCTTATACACAGTGTTAGAACACTCCATTAACACATTATACACAGTGATAGAACACTCCATTAACACATTATACACAGTGTTAGAACACTCCATTATACACAGTGTTAGAACACTCCATTAACACAGTGTTAGAACACTCCATTAACACATTATACACAGTGATAGAACACTCCATTAACACCTTATACACAGTGTTAGAACACTCCATTAACACAGTGTTAGAACACTCCTTTAACACATTATACACAGTGATAGAACACTCCATTAACACCTTATACACAGTGTTAGAACACTCCATTAACACATTATACACAGTGATAGAACACTCCATTAACACCTTATACACAGTGTTAGAACACTCCATTAACACATTATACACAGTGATAGAACACTCCATTAACACATTATACACAGTGTTAGAACACTCCATTAACACATTATACACAGTGATAGAACACTCCATTAACACATTATACACAGTGATAGAACACTCCATTAACACCTTATACACAGTGTTAGAACACTCCATTAACACATTATACACAGTGTTAGAACACTCCATTAACACATTATACAGTGTTGGAAAAGTCCATTAACACATTATACACAGTGTTAGAACACTCCATTACACACAGTGTTAGAACACTCCATTACACACAGTGTTAGAACACTCCATTAACACAGTGTTAGAACACTCCATTAACACATTATACACAGTGTTAGAACACTCCATTAACACAGTGTTAGAACACTCCATTATACACAGTGTTAGAATACTCCATTAACACATTATACACAGTGTTAGAACACTCCATTAACACATTATACACAGTGTTAGAACACTCCATTAACACAGTGTTAGAACACTCCATTAACAGTGTTAGAACACTCCATTAACAGTGTTAGAATACACCATTAACACCTTATACACAGTGTTAGAACACTCCATTAACACATTATACACAGTGTTAGAACACTCCATTATACACAGTGTTAGAACACTCCATTAACACATTATACACAGTGATAGAACACTCCATTAACACATTATACAGTGTTAGAACACTCCATTAACACATTATACACAGTGATAGAACACTCCATTAACACATTATACACAGTGATAGAACACTCCATTAACACATTATACACAGTGTTAGAACACTCCATTATACACAGTGTTAGAACACTCCATTAAACACATTATACACAGTGATAGAACACTCCATTAACACATTATACACAGTGTTAGAACACTCCATTATACACAGTGATAGAACACTCCATTAACACATTATACACAGTGATAGAACACTCCATTAACACAGTGTTAGAACACTCCATTATACACAGTGTTAGAATACACCATTAACACTTTATACACAGTGTTAGAACACTCCATTAACACATTATACACAGTGTTAGAACACTCCATTAACACATTATACAGTGTTAGAACACTCCATTAACACATTATACACAGTGTTAGAACACTCCATTAACACATTATACAGTGTTAGAACACTCTATTAACACATTATACACAGTGTTAGAACACCCCATTAACACATTATACACAGTGTTAGAACACACCATTAACACATTATACACAGTGTTAGAACACTCCATTAACACATTATACACAGTGTTAGAACACTCCATTAACACATTATACACAGTGTTAGAACACCCCATTAACACATTATACACAGTGTTAGAACACCCCATTAACACATTATACACAGTGTTAGAACACCCCATTAACACATTATACACAGTGTTAGAACACTCCATTAAAACAGTATACACAGTGTTAGAACACCCCAATAACACATTATACACAGTGTTAGAACACCCCATTAACACATTATACACAGTGATAGAACACTACATTAACACATTATACACAGTGTTAGAACACTCCATTATACACAGTGATAGAACACTCCATTAACACATTATACACAGTGTTAGAACACTCCATTAACACATTATACACAGTGATAGAACACTCCATTAACACATTATACACAGTGTTAGAACACTCCATTATACACAGTGTTAGAACACTCCATTAACACATTATACACAGTGTTAGAACACTCCATTAACACATTATACAGTGTTGGAAAAGTCCATTAACACATTATACACAGTGTTAGAACACTCCATTACACACAGTGTTAGAACACTCCATTACACACAGTGTTAGAACACTCCATTAACACAGTGTTAGAACACTCCATTAACACATTATACACAGTGTTAGAACACTCCATTAACACATTATACACAGTGTTAGAACACTCCATTAACACAGTGTTAGAACACTCCATTATACACAGTGTTAGAATACTCCATTAACACATTATACACAGTGTTAGAACACTCCATTAACACATTATACACAGTGTTAGAACACTCCATTAACAGTGTTAGAATACACCATTAACACCTTATACACAGTGTTAGAACACTCCATTAACACATTATACACAGTGTTAGAACACTCCATTATACACAGTGTTAGAACACTCCATTAACACATTATACACAGTGATAGAACACTCCATTAACACATTATACACAGTGTTAGAACACTCCATTAACACATTATACACAGTGTTAGAACACACCAATAACACATTATACACAGTGATAGAACACTCTATTAACACATTATACACAGTGTTAGAACACTCCATTATACACAGTGATAGAACACTCCATTAACACATTATACACAGTGTTAGAACACACCATTAACACATTATACACAGTGTTAGAACACTCCATTAACACATTATACACAGTGTTAGAACACTCCATTATACACAGTGATAGAACACTCCATTAACACATTATACACAGTGATAGAACACTCCATTAACACAGTGTTAGAACACTCCATTATACACAGTGTTAGAATACACCATTAACACTTTATACACAGTGTTAGAACACTCCATTAACACATTATACACAGTGTTAGAACACTCCATTAACACATTATACAGTGTTAGAACACTCCATTAACACATTATACACAGTGTTAGAACACTCCATTAACACATTATACAGTGTTAGAACACTCCATTAACACATTATACACAGTGTTAGAACACCCCATTAACACATTATACACAGTGTTAGAACACACCATTAACACATTATACACAGTGTTAGAACACTCCATTAACACATTATACACAGTGTTAGAACACTCCATTAACACATTATACACAGTGTTAGAACACCCCATTAACACATTATACACAGTGTTAGAACACCCCATTAACACATTATACACAGTGTTAGAACACCCCATTAACACATTATACACAGTGTTAGAACACTCCATTAAAACAGTATACACAGTGTTAGAACACACCAATAACACATTATACACAGTGTTAGAACACCCAATTTACACATTATACACAGTGATAGAACACTACATTAACACATTATACACAGTGTTAGAACACTCCATTATACACAGTGATAGAACACTCCATTAACACATTATACACAGTGTTAGAACACTCCATTAACACATTATACACAGTGATAGAACACTCCATTAACACATTATACACAGTGTTAGAACACTCCATTATACACAGTGTTAGAACACTCCATTAACACATTATACAGTGTTAGAACACTCCATTAACACATTATACACAGTGTTAGAACACTCCATTAACACATTATACACAGTGTTAGAACACTCCATTAACACATTATACACAGTGTTAGAACACCCCATTAACACATTATACACAGTGTTAGAACACACCATTAACACCTTATACACAGTGTTAGAACACTCCATTAACACATTATACACAGTGTTAGAACACTCCATTAACACATTATACACAGTGTTAGAACACTCCATTATACACAGTGATAGAACACTCCATTAACACATTATACACAGTGTTAGAACACTCCATTAACACAGTGTTAGAACACTCCATTATACACAGTGTTAGAATACACCATTAACACTTTATACACAGTGTTAGAACACTCCATTAACACAGTGTTAGAACACTCCATTAACACATTATACAGTGTTGGAAAAGTCCATTAACACATTATACACAGTGTTAGAACACTCCATTACACACAGTGTTAGAACACTCCATTAACACATTATACACAGTGTTAGAACACTCCATTAACACATTATACAGTGTTGGAAAAGTCCATTAACACATTATACACAGTGTTAGAACACTCCATTACACACAGTGTTAGAACACTCCATTACACACAGTGTTAGAACACTCCATTAACACAGTGTTAGAACACTCCATTAACACATTATACACAGTGTTAGAACACTCCATTAACACATTATACACAGTGTTAGAACACTCCATTAACACAGTGTTAGAACACTCCATTATACACAGTGTTAGAATACTCCATTAACACATTATACAGTGTTAGAACACTCCATTAACACATTATACACAGTGTTAGAACACTCCATTAACAGTGTTAGAATACACCATTAACACCTTATACACAGTGTTAGAACACTCCATTAACACATTATACACAGTGTTAGAACACTCCATTATACACAGTGTTAGAACACTCCATTAACACATTATACACAGTGATAGAACACTCCATTAACACATTATACACAGTGTTAGAACACTCCATTAACACATTATACACAGTGTTAGAACACACCAATAACACATTATACACAGTGATAGAACACTCCATTAACACATTATACACAGTGTTAGAACACTCCATTATACACAGTGATAGAACACTCCATTAACACATTATACACAGTGATAGAACACTCCATTAACACATTATACACAGTGTTAGAACACTCCATTATACACAGTGTTAGAACACTCCATTAACACATTATACACAGTGATAGAACACTCCATTAACACATTATACACAGTGTTAGAACACTCCATTATACACAGTGATAGAACACTCCATTAACACATTATACACAGTGATAGAACACTCCATTAACACAGTGTTAGAACACTCCATTATACACAGTGTTAGAATACACCATTAACACTTTATACACAGTGTTAGAACACTCCATTAACACATTATACACAGTGTTAGAACACTCCATTAACACATTATACAGTGTTAGAACACTCCATTAACACATTATACACAGTGTTAGAACACTCCATTAACACATTATACACAGTGTTAGAACACCCCATTAACACATTATACACAGTGTTAGAACACCCCATTAACACATTATACACAGTGTTAGAACACACCATTAACACATTATACACAGTGTTAGAACACTCCATTAACACATTATACACAGTGTTAGAACACTCCATTAACACATTATACACAGTGTTAGAACACTCCATTAAAACAGTATACACAGTGTTAGAACACACCAATAACACATTATACACAGTGATAGAACACTCCATTAACACATTATACACAGTGTTAGAACACTCCATTATACACAGTGATAGAACACTCCATTAACACATTATACACAGTGTTAGAACACTCCATTAACACAGTGTTAGAACACTCCATTATACACAGTGTTAGAATACACCATTAACACTTTATACACAGTGTTAGAACACTCCATTAACACAGTGTTAGAACACTCCATTAACACATTATACAGTGTTGGAAAAGTCCATTAACACATTATACACAGTGTTAGAACACTCCATTACACACAGTGTTAGAACACTCCATTAACACAGTGTTAGAACACTCCATTAACACATTATACACAGTGTTAGAACACTCCATTAACACATTATACACAGTGTTAGAACACTCCATTATACAGTGTTAGAACACTCCATTAACACATTATACACAGTGATAGAACACTCCATTAACACATTATACACAGTGTTAGAACACTCCATTATACACAGTGTTAGAATACACCATTAACACTTTATACAGTGTTAGAACACTCCATTAACACATTATACAGTGTTAGAACACTCCATTAACACATTATACAGTGTTAGAACACTCCATTAACACATTATACACAGTGATAGAACACTCCATTAACACATTATACACAGTGATAGAACACTCCATTAACACATTATACACAGTGTTAGAACACTCCATTAACACAGTGTTAGAACACTCCATTATACACAGTGTTAGAATACACCATTAACACTTTATACACAGTGTTAGAACACTCCATTAACACATTATACAGTGTTAGAACACTCCATTAACACATTATACAGTGTGATAGAACACTCCATTAACACATTATACACAGTGTTAGAACACTCCATTATACACAGTGTTAGAACACTCCATTATACACAGTGTTAGAATACACCATTAACACTTTATACACAGTGTTAGAACACTCCATTAACACATTATACACAGTGTTAGAACACTCCATTAACACATTATACACAGTGTTAGAACACCCCATGAACACATTATACACAGTGTTAGAACACCCCATGAACACATTATACACAGTGTTAGAACACTCCATTAACACAGTGTTAGAACACTCCATTAACACATTATACAGTGTTAGAACACCCCATTAACACATTATACAGTGTTGGAAAAGTCCATTAACACATTATACACAGTGTTAGAACACTCCATTACACACAGTGTTAGAACACTCCATTAACACAGTGTTAGAACACTCCATTAACACATTATACACAGTGTTAGAACACTCAATTAACACATTATACACAGTGTTAGAACACTCCATTAACACAGTGTTAGAACACTCCATTATACACAGTGTTAGAATACTCCATTAACACATTATACACAGTGTTAGAACACTCCATTAACACATTATACACAGTGTTAGAACACTCCATTAACACAGTGTTAGAACACTCCATTAACAGTGTTAGAAAACACCATTAACACCTTATACACAGTGTTAGAACACTCCATTAACACATTATACACAGTGTTAGAACACTCCATTATACACAGTGTTAGAACACTCCATTAACACATTATACACAGTGATAGAACACTCCATTAACACATTATACACAGTGTTAGAACACTCCATTAACACAGTGTTAGAACACTCCATTATACACAGTGTTAGAATACACCATTAACACTTTATACACAGTGTTAGAACACTCCATTAACACATTATACACAGTGTTAGAACACTCCATTAACACATTATACACAGTGTTAGAACACCCCATTAACACATTATACACAGTGTTAGAACACCCCATTAACACATTATACACAGTGTTAGAACACACCATTAACACATTATACAGTGTTAGAACACCCCATTAACACATTATACACAGTGTTAGAACACCCCATGAACACATTATACACAGTGTTAGAACACCCCATGAACACATTATACACAGTGTTAGAACACTCCATTAACACAGTGTTAGAACACTCCATTAACACATTATACACAGTGTTAGAACACCCCATTAACACATTATACAGTTTTGGAAAAGTCCATTAACACATTATACACAGTGTTAGAACACTCCATTACACACAGTGTTAGAACACTCCATTAACACAGTGTTAGAACACTCCATTAACACAGTGTTAGAACACTCCATTAACACATTATACACAGTGTTAGAACACTCCATTAACACATTATACACAGTGTTAGAACACTCCATTAACACAGTGTTAGAACACTCCATTATACACAGTGTTAGAATACTCCATTAACACATTATACACAGTGTTAGAACACTCCATTAACACATTATACACAGTGTTAGAACACTCCATTAACACAGTGTTAGAACACTCCATTAACAGTGTTAGAAAACACCATTAACACCTTATACACAGTGTTAGAACACTCCATTAACACATTATACACAGTGTTAGAACACTCCATTATACACAGTGTTAGAACACTCCATTAACACATTATACACAGTGATAGAACACTCCATTAACACATTATACACAGTGTTAGAACACTCCATTAACACAGTGTTAGAACACTCCATTATACACAGTGTTAGAATACACCATTAACACTTTATACACAGTGTTAGAACACTCCATTAACACATTAAACACAGTGTTAGAACACTCCATTAACACATTATACACAGTGTTAGAACACTGTTGAAAGTACATTTTCTACATTGACATTTTAGTCATTCAGCAGACGCTCTGATCCAGAGAGACTTACAGTTAGTGAGTCATTTAGCAGACGCTCTGATCCAGAGAGACTTACAGTTAGTGAGTCATTTAGCAGACGCTCTGATCCAGAGAGACTTACAGTTAGTGAGTCATTCAGCAGACGCTCTGATCCAGAGAGACTTACAGTTAGTGAGTCATTTAGCAGACGCTCTGATCCAGAGAGACTTACAGTTAGTGAGTCATTTAGCAGACGCTCTGATCCAGAGAGACTTACAGTTAGTGAGTCATTTAGCAGACGCTCTGATCCAGAGAGACTTACAGTTAGTGAGTCATTTAGCAGACGCTCTGATCCAGAGAGACTTACAGTTAGTGAGTCATTTAGCAGACGCTCTGATCCAGAGAGACTTACAGTTAGTGAGTCATTTAGCAGACGCTCTGACCCAGAGAGACTTACAGTTAGTGAGTCATTCAGCAGACGCTCTGATCCAGAGAGACTTACAGTTAGTGAGTCATTTAGCAGACGCTCTGATCCAGAGAGACTTACAGTTAGTGAGTCATTTAGCAGACGCTCTGATCCAGAGAGACTTACAGTTAGTGAGTCATTTAGCAGACGCTCTGATCCAGAGAGACTTACAGTTAGTGAGTCATTTAGCAGACGCTCTGATCCAGAGAGACTTACAGTTAGTGAGTCATTTAGCAGACTCTCTGTTCCAGAGAGACTTACAGTTAGTGAGTCATTTAGCAGACGCTCTGATCCAGAGTCACTTACAGTTAGTGAGTCATTAGCAGACTCTCTGACCCAGAGAGAATTACAGTTAGTGAGTCATTAGCAGACGCTCTGATCCAGAGAGACTTACAGTTAGTGAGTCATTTAGCAGACACTCTGATCCAGAGAGACTTACAGTTAGTGAGTCATTTAGCAGACGCTCTGATCCAGAGAGACTTACAGTTAGTGAGTCATTTAGCAGACACTCTGATCCAGAGAGACTTACAGTTAGTGAGTCATTTAGCAGACTCTCTGTTCCAGAGAGACTTACAGTTAGTGAGTCATTTAGCAGACGCTCTGATCCAGAGTCACTTACAGTTAGTGAGTCATTTAGCAGACGCTCTGATCTAGAGAGACTTAGTTAGTGAGTCATTTAGCAGACGCTCTGATCCAGAGAGACTTACAGTTAGTGAGTCATTTAGCAGACGCTCTGATCCAGAGAGACTTACAGTTAGTGAGTCATTTAGCAGACGCTCTGATCCAGAGAGACTTACAGTTAGTGAGTCATTTAGCAGACGCTCTGATCCAGAGAGACTTACAGTTAGTGAGTCATTTAGCAGACGCTCTGATCCAGAGTCACTTACAGTTAGTGAGTCATTTAGCAGACACTCTGATCCAGAGAGATTTACAGTTAGTGAGTCATTTAGCAGACGCTCTGATCCAGAGAGACTTACAGTTAGTGAGTCATTTAGCAGACGCTCTGATCCAGAGAGACTTACAGTTAGTGAGTCATTTAGCAGACACTCTGATCCAGAGAGACTTACAGTTAGTGAGTAGTTATCATAGTGTTATCCAGATAGAAAACGTTGTTATAAAGGGTTAAGTCACACTGTTATAAAGGGTTAAGTCACATTAGTATTGTATAAGAGGGTTGCGACATAGTGTTATCCAGATAGAAAACGTTGTTATAAAGGGTTAAGTCACACTGTTATAAAGGGTTAAGTCACATTAGTATTGTATAAGAGAGTTGACGTTACGTTTTCTATCTGTATAACACTGTTATAAAGGGTTAAGTCACACTGTTATAAAGGGTTACGTCACACTGTTATAAAGGGTTAAGTCACACTGTTATAAAGGGTTAAGTCACACTGTTATAAAGGGTTAAGTCACACTGTTATAAAGGTTTACGTCACACTGTTATAAAGGGTTACGTCACACTGTTATAAAGGGTTACGTCACACTGTTATAAAGGGTTACGTCACACTGTTATAAAGGGTTACGTCACACTGTTATAAAGGGTTACGTCACACTGTTATAAAGGGTTACGTCACACTGTTATAAAGGGTTAAGTCACATTAGTATTGTATAAGAGAGTTGACGTTACGTTTTCTATTTGCTCCTGCAGCAGACTGATAATCTTCCTCTGTCCATCCACCACCTGGGTGTTGAAGTAAATCACTATCCTGAGAGACACAGAGAGACTGTATGAAAACACACAACAACATTCTCCTTTACAGAGACACTGACAGGAAATGATCAAAGCAACCTGAAGGAACTTAGTTTGTGTCAAATCCCTCAAACTATCATCCTGCTTACAGGAAGATACCAGGAACAGAGGGTTCTCCACCATGTAGCTGTGAGCCCAGGCTAGTCTGTCTGTCTGTCTGTCTGTCTGTCTGTCTGTCTGTCTGTCTGTGTGTGTCTGTGTGTGTCTGTGTGTGTCTGTGTGTGTCTGTGTGTGTCTGTGTGTGTCTGTGTGTGTGTGTGTGTGTCTGTGTGTTTACCTGTCTGTGTCTGTACACCGGTCTCTCTCTCTGTGTGTGTGTGTGTGTGTGTGTACCTGTCTGTGTCTGTACACCGGTCTCTCTCTGTGTGTGTGTGTGTGTGTTGTGTGTGTGTGTGTGTGTGTGTGTGTGTGTGTGTGTGTGTGTGTGTGTGTGTGTGACTCACAGGAAGATCCCAGCAGCCAGGAACAGAAACAGAGGGTTCTCCACTATGTAGCTGTGAGCCCAGGCTAACCAGGCCAGGTTAGGGTTGTGTGTCTCCAACTCCTTCACCCACAGCTTCCTGACTGGAACATAGTGGACAGGCTACGGAACGGCCCGCATGACTCAGACGGACGGATACTGGAGGGAGAGGAGGGAGGGAGAGGAGGGAGTGGAGAGGAGGGGAGGGAGGGGAGGGGAGGGAGAGGAGGGAGTGGAGAGGAGGGAGTGGAGAGGAGGGAGAGGAGGGAGTGGAGAGGAGGGGAGGGAGAGGAGGGAGGTGGAGAGGAGGGGAGGGAGAGGAGGGGAGAGGAGGGGAGGGGAGGGGAGGGGAGGGAGGAGGGGAGGGGAGATGAGGGGGGGGAGGGAGATGAGGGGAGGGAGAGGAGGGGAGGGAGAGGAGGGGAGGGGAGGGAGAGGAGGGAGGGAGAGGAGGGGAGGGAGAGTAGGGGAGGGGAGGGAGAGGAGGGGAGGGAGAGGAGGGGAGGGGAGGGAGAGGAGGGGAGGGGAGGGAGAGGAGGGGAGGGAGAGGAGGGGAGGGAGAGGAGGGAGAGGAGGGGAGGGAGAGAGATTG